>NC_091165.1:43671215-43693715 GCF_040958095.1 Procambarus clarkii | reverse complement strand
TCTTGACTGGGAAGGCCCAAATCGCCTACTCCACGTTATCCCTTGACGACTCTGGCGATTATGACCAGGTGAAGAAAGTGGTGCTCATGGCGTACCAATTGGTACCTGAGGCGTACAGGCAGAAGTTCAGAAACCTGAAGAAGACCTCAGAGTACACTTTCACCGAATTCGCCACTATTAAGGAGCGACTTTTCCAGGAATGGTGTGCTTCTCGGAAGGTGGAGACCAAAGAAGACCTCGAGCAGCTTATACTGCTAGAGGACTTCAAGGATTGTTTGTCTGGAGACCTGAAGACGTATCTAGAGGAACAGCAGGTAGAGACCTTGAGTGCAGCAGCCACCATGGCTGAGGAATACATCCTGACGCATAGGCCTTCTGCTAAGTACGTCCCAAGGCATTACCAACGCCGTTTTGACAGACCTCATGACGAAGAAGAAGAGACTCCCGTCCCACGAAGCGCTAAGAAGACGCCCCCAAGTAGCCCTCGAAGGACTAGTCCTAGCAGTCCGAAACACCGTAGTCCAAGGAGGAATGTGGTGTGCTGGACTTGTGGGCAGAAAGGGCATGTAGCTGCTATGTGCCGAGGCAGAAGAAGTGGCGGCGCACGTAGGGAGGTGATGATGATGAGCGGTGTTACACCACCAGCAGGAAGCCAGTCGACGACGACGCAGGAAGGACCAAGTTTGTTCGCCCCTCACACTTCAAGCGGGTATGTAACGAGTGATCATACTGGCAGATCAGTTGTAGTGCTCAGAGATAGTGGAGCAGCCCAGTCCCTGATCGTGAGAAGCTCGTTACCCGAGGGAGTAAGTGTGGACGGGAGACAACAAGTTGTCCTGGTTGGGTTTCCTAGGACGCAGTACATCGCCCCCTTAGTGCCAGTACATCTCGACTCGCCTTACTTCAGCGGCACATGTGCGTTGGCAGTAGTCGATACCCTCCCTATAGCAGGGATTGACGTGGTACTAGCCAACGACTTGGTGACAGATTGGAGCATCAATCTTCCCAAGGTCGCGGACGAGTCAGCCGAGACAGCAAGGTCGGAGGTAACGGCAGGCAATGGTAATATCCAGGTAAAGGCAGACCCGGATTCAAACAGGATTAATTTGTCCTCTCACCCGCAGATCGACAGTGTTCTAGTAGAGACTCCTGATTCTTCTCTCGACAAGGAACATGAGGTTACGATGGCAGAAGTACCTGAGCAAGAAGAGAGGCCTTGTGTGCAAGCACCCACGGATACCAACGAGTCTGGAGCGAAGGCGGATGTGTACTTGCGGTATGGCATGGTACAGCGTTCACTGAACCGGCCAGAGATTCCCCAGACGTCAGAGGTATGTGAGGTATGTGCGAAGGTTCTAGAGCCCTCTTTGGTCCAAACCAGGCTAATGGATGAAGCCGGCTATGAACATTACAAGCTCAGAAAGCTTATCCCTCAGTTTACCAAATGTTTCCTACCGGTATTTTGTTTTGTTCTCGTATGTGTTCTCTGTGTTCTCAGTAAGGATCAGTGGACGACCCGAAGGATGATGGCTCCCTTGAACATCGTGAAGAGATCCCAGGGATTAGAGACGTGCACTGTGAGTGTTGCAGTCGACGAAGGAGCCTGGAAGGTGATAGTAGATACAGGAGGTACGACAGATGATAAAATGAGTGACTGTTTCCGGCAGGTTGACACCCCCCGCGTGATTGCTGAGCCTCAATGCAGCGTTATACGGACCGTTGGTCGACCTGACGGTGGCAGAGCGAATGCCATCTTCGATGTACGAACAGCCCCGTTGGAACTAGGTGTGAGCCTAGTAGAGGAGTCCGCTGTAAGTACTGACTTGCCCACTGTCGCTGTCACTCTGAATTATCAGACCCCTGTATTCCAGGTTCCTGTCTCCCTGAAGGACCATCGGACCGGTACCAGAAATGCCGTCTGTGATCAGCCATCATCGGTGCCACGACACAGGGAAGTGTCGAGTCGCCCCTCATCGTGTCTACACCGATTCTTACTCGAGAGAGGTGAGATGATGCCCCTGCTTGACATCGCAGTGGAGACGTGGAAGATTACGCCAGGCAGGACATTGCCTTACATCTGCAAGTTTCCTTTGTGCCGGAATTGTCCAGTAGGACAGTTCTGTGGACAAGGCAGCCTCGCCGTTCCAGTTTGCAGTATAAGTGAGTCCATTTGGAGTTGTGTCGCCGTACTAATTTGGTTTGTGTTTCTTTTTATAGAACCCCAAACCAAATTCTTTTTGGTGGGGAGGTGTTACGAACCCGGATCCAGCGTCTGAGCACGGAGCAGTGACGACAGCGCCATCTGTGGGTCAGCTCCCGAAAACCCCACCAAATGGACGACGACACCTGGTGAGGACAAGGTGTACTGGCCACAAGGGCCAGTTTCCAGTCCTGTTCAGCACACAACACCGCCGCTGCTGACCTCTGGTGAGGTGGTGCTCAGACGACAACGCCATCTATGGAGTGGATAGGTGGGCGTTTGTGTCTGAGCCTGTAAGTGAGGTGCTTTTGTGTGTCCCTGTTATTGATGACGTGTCTGCTTACAGAGTCGACCTGGGACTGCTGTGATGGAAGTTGAGTCAGTCTACCCAAGGCAGCCGTCCCCATACCTTGTGCTTTGCTGCAGCAGCTGTGAGTCGTCTCCCGGAGGAACACTGTGGTGTTACCCTGCCTGTGAAGCAGCAGTGAAGGATTGTCATTCCCGGGACCGACTGCTGGAGACGATTAACCACTGGGGTATTGAGGACAGGAGAGTGATTTGTGGTATCACACGAGGCTCCTGACTAGGGCGCTACCCTAGTATTGCTCGTGGAGTGGCCTGACCAGCGTTGCTGATCCGGAACCTGCCAGCAGACCTGCTGGACTTGTGGTTGACGGCCTCCACGGCGGTGCCCCCAGTGGAACTGTGTTTTGGCTGACCTGTGGCTGCAGTAGACTCAGCTTCTCAAAGGATTCGTTGTGAGGCCACGAGAGCACCGAGAGCTTGGATCCAGAGTCTTCAGGAGAAGACGATTGTGTACAGTGTTAATACCCCTCCCCCTGTGTACTCTTATATTATATTATTTATTGGTGATGGAAACAATTATAATCTTAAGTTCTTAACTTTATTTCCCTTCCCCTTTAAGTTACTTGCGTCACGGATCTCATCCCTTGAAAGCCACTACTGGTTTGGGGCCGGATACCCTTCCTCTAACAACATCAGAGTAAGAACCCAGTTGCGACCCGAGAGGGCCGTAACACCCTCCCTTCTCTCACACGCCTTCCTGTCTCTCCCATCCCCAATCCCTCCCTTCTCCCCCCGCCCTCCTAAGCCCCCCACTCTCCCCCACCCCACCTAAGTCTTCCCCTCTCCCCCACTCCCCTAAACCCTCCCCTCTTCCTCACCCACCTCAACCCTCCTTTTTCCCCCACGCCCCCAAAGCCCTCCACCCTCTTCTCCTCCCCCCATCTTCCCTATCCCCCAAAGCCTCTCCTTCCCCCATGCTTCCCCAATCCTCCCTCTCTCACCCCCCTCAACCCTCCCCCTCTCACTCTCCCCCCCAACCCTCTCACTCTCCCCCCTACCCTCCCCCTCTTACCCACCCCCCTCTCCCCCAAGCCCTCTCTCCTCCACCAGTCTCCCTGTGCCAGGTCCCCCCAGCTCCCACTCACCCCAGATCCCAAAGGTCTTCCCCAGAGGAGAAGCAGAAGAGAGTCAGTTTCAGGGTGATGTACACGAACATAGATGGGATCACTAGCAAGACAAGTGAACTAAGGGAAAGAGCACAAGAAGTGAACCCAGATGTAATCGGACTCACTGAAACAAAACTCTCTGGAATCATAACGAATGCCGTGTTTCCCCAGGAGTACACAGTAATAAGGAAAGAGAGGGAAGGTAGGGGAGGAGGCGGAGTGGCCCTACTCATGAGAAAGGAATGGAGTTTTAAGGAGATGGCTATCCCGGGCTGTGAGGAGTTCAGAGACTACATAGCAGGCACCATGACAATGGGAGGACCAAGAATAGTAGTAGCAGTAATATACAACCCTCCACCAAATGACAGAAGACCCAGTCAAGAGTATGAAAACAACAACATGGCAGTTAACACTATAATTGAGAGAGCAGCCTCTGCTGCCTATAGAAATAGATCCCACCTGCTCATCATGGGCGACTTCAATCACGGAAGGATTGACTGGGAGAACAAGGAACCGCATGGAGGCGAGGATACGTGGAGAGCCAAACTATTGGAGGTGGTGACAAGAAACTTTTTAACCCAGCATGTCAGAGAACCCACAAGGATGAGAGGCAATGACGAACCAGCGAGACTCGACCTAGTCTTCACTCTGAACGACTCCGACATAAGAGAAATCGGTTTTGAGGACCCAGAAGGAATGAGCGACCACAGTGTACTGGTGTTTGAGTACTTGATTGAAGAAGGGTTATTGAACTCGAGGAGGGATACCGAAACCAAAAGGTTAGCATACCGAAAGGGAAACTATGAGGGGGGATAAGAAAATTCCTAACAGATATAGCATGGGAAACAGAGCTCAGGGGAAAGACGGCCCAAGATATGATGGATTACATCACGCAGAAGTGCAAGGATGCAGCAAACAAGTTTGTCCCAGTCCAAAAGGAAAACAGAGAAATTAAAATGAGAAACCCATGGTTTAATCAAGGATGTAGGCTAGGTAAGCAGCAAAGTAAAAGGACATAGAGAAACTATAGGAATAACAGGACACTAGGGAACAGAGAAAGATACCAGAATGCCAGGAATGAATATGTCAGGATGAGAAGAGAGGCACAAAGACAATACGAAAATGACATCGCAAGCAAGGCAAAGACTCAGCCTAAATTGTTGCACAGCCACATCAGGAGAAAAACAACAGTAAAGGAACAGGTTATGAAATTAAGGATAGGGGCGGAAGGATTCGCTACAAATGACAAGGAAGTGTGTGAGGAATTGAATAAGAAATTCCAGGAGGTCTTCACCTTAGAGCAAGGAGAAATTCCAGAGGTAAGAGAGGGAATAGCTAACCAGCAACCACTGGAAGACTTTGAGATTTGAGATTATTGAAGAGTTTGAGATTACCAGTGGGGAAGTAAAGAAGTGTTTACTAGAGTTGGATGTGACAAAGGTTATAGGCCCAGATGGAATCTCCCCTTGGATACTAAGGGAAGGAGCAGAAGCACTGTGCTTGCCACTCTCTATAGTGTATAACAAATCACTGGAAACAGGGGAACTGCCATAAATTGCGAAAGCAGCTAATGTAGTTCCAATATGCAAGACAGGGGATAGGCAGGAGGCACTGAACTACAGGCCAGTGTCCCTAACCTGCATACCATGAAAGCTGATGGAGAAAATTGTGCAAAGAAAGCTAGTGGAACTTCCGGAGCGAAAGAACTTTGTAACACAGCATCAACATGGGTTCAGGGATGGCAAGTCCTGCCTCACAGGACTAATTGAATTCTATGACCAGGCAACAAAAATCAGGCGAGAAAGAGAGGGGTGGGCAGACTGCATATTTTTGGATTGTCAAAAAGCTTTTGATACAGTGCAACACAAGAGGCTAGTGAGAAAGCTGGAGATGTAGGCTGGAGTGAAAGGGAACGTACTCCGTTGGAAACGGGAGTACCTAAGTAACAGAAGACAACGAGTCACTGTCAGGGGTGAGGTCTCGGATTGGCGTGACGCCACAAGTGGAGTCCCGTAGGGGTCAGTCCTTGAACCAATACTGTTTCTGATATAAGTAAATGATCTCTCAGAGGGAATAGAATCGTTTCTCTCAATGTTTGCTGATGATGCAAAAATTATGAGGAGGATTGAAACAGAGGATGATAGTAGGCGGCTAAAGGACGACCTAGACAGACGGAATGAATGGTCCAACAAATGGTTGTTAATGTTTAACCCGAGTAAATGCAAAGTAATGAAACTAGGCGGTGGAAACAGGAGGCCAGACACAAGATACAGAATAGGAGATGAAGTACTTAATGAAACGGAAAGAGAGAAAGTTTTAGGAATTGATACAACACCAAACCTGTCTCCTGAAGCACACATAAAAAAATTATGTCTGTGGCATATGCAAGTCTGGCTAACATCAGAACAGCCTTCAGGAACCTGTGTAAAGAATCGTTTAGAATCTTGAACACCAAATATGTAAGACCAATCCTGGAGTATGTGGCCCCAGCATGGAGCCTGCACCTTGTCAAGCACAAGACGATGCTGGAAAAAGTTCAGAGGTATGCCACTAGATTGGTCCCAGAACTAAGAGGCATGAGTTACGAGGAAAGACTGCGATAAATGCATTTTACGACTCTGGAAGACAGAAGAGTGAGGGGAGACATGATCACTACCTTCAAAATCCTCATGGGAATTGACAGGGAAGACAAGGATAAACTATTCAACACAGGCGGTATACGAACAAGGGGACACAGGTGGAAAGTGAGTACCCAAATGAGCCACAGGGACGTTAGAAAGAACTTTTTCAGTGCCAGAGTAGTTAACAGGTGGAATGCATAAGGCGGAGATGTGGTGGAGGCTGACTCCATACACAGTTTTAAATGTAGATATGATAGAGCTCAGTAGGCTCAGGAATCTGTACACCAGTTGATTGACAGTTGAGAGGCGGGCCCAAAGAGCCAAAGCTCAACCCCAGCAAGCACAATTAGGTGAGTACACACACACACACACACACAGAAGAGTAAGGGGAGACATGATAACCACCTACAAAATTCTCAGGGTGGACAAAGACAAACTCTTCAGCACGGGTGGAACACAAACATGGGGACACAGGTGGAAACTGTTACAAACCGTACATTAATGCTCATGACTCGTAACAGCAACAAAATATTGTAGTCTAAGGACATTTACCGATGCTGTAATCTCAAAGTGTGTCACCAGTATAATCCCATGGTTTGTACAGGTAAGATTTAGAATTAATCACCCCCTAGGAATAAGCAATCGCACATAAATTATAAATGGTATATTAAAATTATATTTCAGTTAATTATCAGTATTATATAACAATCAACAGATGGGCAATCACATGTAAATCAAAATAAAATTATGTTTCCACAGACTAATATACTACAACAGAACAAAATAGATATATATATATATATATATATATATATATATATATATATATATATATATATATATATATATATATATATATATATATATATATATATATATGCGAACAAGCCTGAATGGTCCCCAGGACAATATGCAACTGAAAACTCACACCCCAGAAGTGACTCGAACCCATACTCCCAGGAGCAACGCAACTGGTATGTACAAGACGCGTTGCGTTGCTCCTGGGAGTATGGGTTCGAGTCACTTCTGGGGTGTGAGTTTTCAGTTATATATATATATATATATATATATATATATATATATATATATATATATATATATATATATATATATATATATATATATATATATATATAAAATCCACTTAACTCCTAGATGTGATCCTCCCTGAGTCTAAACAGTTACTGAATAACTTTCTCACGGCGGGAGCCGATCTTCCTCACAACATATCAACTGACAATTTTTATTTAATATAAATTTTACTTAAATGGAGCCATATAATGGGAATAGGGTAATCATTAATTAACTAAATTAAAGATTTATCAGATTTACATGCATAAACAGAGGTAATGTAGTTATTAATAATACAGTTATATATTTATGAAATAAAGAGGAAATTGCTGGCAACTGCCCAACATAGCAAGAAGTAATGTGTCTCACGGTATTGACGACTAGAAGAACAATTAAAATGGTTTCTCACGGTTTTACCACTAGATGATCAGTACAAAATATAACTTTCTCACGGTAAGGCTGACTAGCTGACCACCACACAAAAAATATAATAATGGTTTCCCACGGTTTGGTCCACCAGATGACCATTACCACAATATAACATATCAGCACATACAAGTAATGATATAATATATAAGCACATACAAGTAATGATATAACACATACAAGTAATGATATAATACATACAAGTAATGATATTATACATACAAGTAATGATGCATGGAATAAGTAATTATTTAATATTTATATACGTATCCAATTGGGGTACGTAACACTTCCACCTCCAAGAAAAAAAAATGCAATGGATTGAAGATCAATAACATTTTTTTCTGAAAGTAAAAATGTTGAGTAAAAGAATATTTCACTCATGGTACATCATATACGAAATTTCTGGACAAAGCATCAGCAATGACATTCTGCCTGCCCAGGAATATGTTTAATCTAAACATTAAATTTTTGTAGAAACAATGACCAGCGTAGAATTCGTTGGTTCTTGATTTTCATCATATTAATGACTATAATGAATTTATATTAATAAATATAAAAAAAATGAATATAAGGGGATTGTGGTCAGTAAACACTAGCACCTTATTAACTGAAAGGTAAATTTCAAATTTCTGGATTGACAATATGAGACCCAACGCCTCCTTTTCTACCACTGAATAGTTCTTCTGGGCGGAATTAAATTTTCTAGAGTAATAATATACAGGATGTTCAATATTATCTAGACCAACTTGTATAAGCACAGCACCTATTCCAACATCTGATGCATCAATATGTAAAATAAAAGGTTTGTCAAACTGGGGACTAGCAAGAACAGGTGACGTTGACAATATGCCCATTAAGTTCTGAAATGAATTCTGGCAATCTTGAGTCCACATAAACTTTACTTGCTTTCACAACAAATTTGTCAATGGGGCAGCAACTGTCGAAAAATTTCTACAGTACCGCCTATAATAAGCACACATACCAATAAATCTTTGAACTCCCTTTTTACTGGTTAACACTGGGTAGTCCACAATGGCTTGTATCTTATCTTGTAAAGGAATTACCTTACTTTGTCCTACTTCATGCCCCAGATAGGTTATAGTCCCTATTGCCCAACTACACTTATTAATATTCACTGTTAAATTGGCGTTTTTCAACACCGTTTTTCAACAACAAATTTCGTAAACAATTGCTTAAGGCCTGAAAGATGATCTGCCCAATTCTTACGATATAAAACAATGTCGTCAAGGTAGACCCTACAATCTGGCACATCATTGAGTAAGAAATTCATGAGTCTTTGAAAGGTGGCAGGTGCATTCCTCAAACCGAATGGTATGACATTGAATTCATAAGCACCATCAGGTGTAACAAAAGCAGTAACTTCCCTAGCATAATCAGTTAAGGTAATCTGATAATATCCCTTAGATAAATCAAGTTTACTTACATAATTAGCATGTCCTATTGATTCAATACACTCCTCCAACAGTGGTAAGGGAAATACATCAACAGTAGTGCTCTTGTTCAGTTTACCATAATCTACACATAACCTCCAGGTTCCCTCTGGTTTTGGCACTAACAAACACGGAGAGCTCCAAGTACTTTGACTTGGCCGAATGAAATTATGCTGGAGCAGATAGTCCACTTCTTGTTGTATAATTTTCCTCTTTTCTAGGTTCACTCTGTAAGGATGTTGTCTAATTGGAGTGCTGTCCAGGAGCTGAATGTCGAGTGTGATGAGGTGGATCTGTGTGGGAACCTCCCCAAACAGAGATGTATGGTTGTCCAGCAGCAACTTCTCAGTTCCTTCCAATGGAACTGGAACTGAGTAGTTGAATATTAACATCATTTTCTTCACTACAATTTCCCTCAGATGGTAACTCTTCCCTGATAAAACAAGCTACCACTTCTGGTCCAACATAAGCCTTTAACCTGTTAATATGCACATTCATTTTATGTTCTGAAAGAGTAGGGTTAATTATTTTGTAAGTTAGGTCTCCCACCTTCTCTACCACTTTGTAGGGTCCTTCAAACTTTTAGGACATGGATGTCCCCAAACGAGGTTTCAACACCAACACCAAATCTCCGACAGCAAACGACCTGAGTTTAGCCCTGAACTTTTTGTCATATCTTTGTTTCATGGCTTGTTGAGCCTGTTCCAGATGTTCCTTCGCCAACTCTCCAGCCCGACACAACTTTTCCTTGACCTCACTCAAGTACCAACCACTCTGATGAACAGAGACATGTCCCATCAACTTTTCTTGAAGCATTTTAAACGGACCTCTCACCTGTTGACCAAATACGAGCTCAAAAGGTGAACAGCCCAATGACACTTGTAACCCTTCTCTGGCAGCAAACAGCACAAAAGGGAGATTCTCATCCCAATTACGTGGATAAGTTTCTCCTGTTGTCTTTAACATCTGTTTCAACGTTTGATGGAAACGTTCAAGCCCACTTTGACTTTGTAGATGATATGGACTGGAAAATGTGTGCTGAATCCCTTTGGATTTGCAGAAAGTTTTGAAAACCTTAGAACAAAAAATTCCCTCATTGTCACTCTGGATAACTCTAGGCATTCCGAACAAGGAGAAAAATAGTTCAAGACACTTGATGAGATAATGAGTCTTGGTGTTTCTTAAGGCATATGCCTCAGGAAATCTCGTCGTCATACACATAACAGTAAACATAAAAATGCTACCCGACTTAGTCTTAGGTAAAGGACCTACACAATCTATTACAACATGAGAAAATGGTTCATCAGGAACTACAATAGGTTGCAATAGTGCTCTTGGCACAGATTGGTTTGGTTTTCCAACAATTTGACAGGGTACACAGTTATGACAATGCCTGACCACATCTTTCTTTAGCTTGGGCCAGTAAAAATATTTGCATATTTTATGGTACATATTTGTGATACCTTGGTGACCTCCCATGGGGTCATCATGTGCAGCCTGCAGAACCTGCTTACGATAAACATTGGGGACAACTAGTTGGGTTCTGGTCTCACAATCATCTGATGAGGGAGTTCCCTTTGGTCTCCACCTTCTCATCAGAAGTCGATCCTTGAAAAAGAAACCCGTCCCTTCCTCCAATGCATCAACATTATCAGGAGCCTCAGAAATACACTCAAGTAAACTAGGATCAGTAGCCTATATAACTCTTAAGGGCAATGACTCACACTCAGTAGCGAGCTGGCAAGAACCTAGTAGCTTGATCTCTTTTCTTGATTGATCAGAATAAATTGGAGCCATAGCTACTTCGGCCTCACTCTCGACAACTGGTTTAGTGGAGACAAGCAGGCGAGGTACAGATAGTTCAGCCACCTCACCTTCACTTTCCTTGTGGTTTAGGTTCGGCGGGGCTTCTACTACTGCCTCACTCTCATCATCCAGTCGAGTCATAAAAGAATCTTCAAGATCCACCTCCCACTCCTTTACTGAAGGGGTCCTGGTCTTGGGAACAGCTACCTTAGTGAAGATAGGATTACTTTCACCTGTTTTTCTCATTGATCTAGTTACAACACAAGCAGGGTAAATAATGCCATCATCTGCTTCCGGTTGATCTAGTACATTATTGGGATTAGTTAACATTATTAGACACCTGGTCCCTTCAACCTTTCGGTTGCCAAAATCATTACCAAGAATAATATCTACCCCTGGAATGGGCAATTGTTTACTTACACCAACATTACACCATCCTGAAGTAAAATTAGAATCAAGGTTAATTTGCATTAAAGACACCTGTTGCACACTACCTGCAATACCTTGGAGAAGCACAACTTCACCAAGATCTCGGGTGTCAACATCAGCAGTACATTCTGGGCAGTAAGAGACTGGGAAGTTCCAGTATCACGGAGTAATTGAACAGTCTTACTACTACCATCTTTACACAATAATGTACCTGTAGAAATGTATGGTTTAAATTCAGCCATCCAATGGAGATTGACTGTAGTACATGAAGAATTATTAGTTTGCAATCCTCTACTCATAATAAGACCAGTTGGCCGTAATTCAGGATGCACATGTCCTCTTCTCTTACAATGTGTACAATGCCTAACAGTGGACACACCTGTGGAACCAGCTGCAGGTTTAGAATTAACATTACTAGGATTAGATGGTCCTGGCAATGGAGTAGCAATTTTAGGTTTTATAAGAGAAGAGTTCATGGGAGTAACTGGAGCACTATGATTGGATTTATACTGATAAGGAGTTCGGTGAGCATTATAATTCACTCTATGGTTAAACTTAGGTGATTGGGACTTAAACTGGGCCTTAGACAACAACTCATGCTCATCCGCAAGCTTAGACAGCTCATAAATGTCTATTATATTTTTTGTTCTGCCATAAAAGTAGACAATTTGTCTGGGAGACATGACACCACTTCTTCTGTTATAAGAAGATTCTTAAGAGCATCATACTCGGTTATGTAAAGTGATTTTAGCCATCTGTTGCAGTAATTAACTTTTAGACGGGTGAAATCAGCTAATTGTCTGATCACTTACCCTCTTTAGGTTCCTAAACTTTTGTCTGTGTGCTTCCGGATTTAATTGGCAAGCATTTAAGATGGTTTTCTTAACAAACTAATAGTCAAAACTATTCTCATCAGGCAAGGATGCGAAAACCTCCTGACTTCTCCCTTTTAACTGACTTTGCATGATTGCAACCCATTGATCCCTTGGCCAGTTCATACTGACTGCAATCTTAGAAAAATGTGAGAAACAATCTCGGGATCATCCTCATTGAACTTGAGTAACTCTATGTATTTATTTATCCTTATGGGATTATTATCACTACTACTTGAAACATTGCTAGTATTACCATGCCCAGCTGCCAAACGCTGTGTTTCAAGTCTGAGGTTAGCCTCTGTCATTTGTTGTTGAATTTCTAACTGCTGCTTCTTTGTTGCTTCTAACTGCAACTGTGATGCAATCTCTAAACGTCTAATTTCCAGCTCCCTCTGTTGAGCTTTAGCTTCTAATATTTGTTGTTGGTTTCGAGCTTCAATTGCTCTTTGTTGAGCTTCAAGCTCTAATAATTTTTTGTTGCCTTGCAAATTCATTTTCTTTTTCTTGAGCCTCAAGTTTAGCATACGTTACTTGTGCATTGTTACGGTGCCCTCTCCTATTTCTTTCGTTTGCCGGCTTAAAGAGTCATATCAGCTCTCCCTACTGATTCTCTGAGGTTCAGGGAGTCTATTGATATATGTGGCGACCAGACCGGCTGCCAGTTAAGGGAAGGAAGTTACATTATAAGTTGTAAATAAAGGGAAATTGGCGCCTGTTATAAAATGAAAGAGTATCCCCTAATGCAGATATGACCTTTTGGAAGGGACACTAGCCGATCGCGGATTGGCCGACTTAGGTCGCGGGCGACCAATCAGGGCCCGCTGTGACGTCACCGAGTGCCCCGGGCGGCGCCAACGTCAGAGTTGACCCGACCTTGGAAGCGACAGGACGCACCTCGGTCTGTTCTCAAGGATTAGAGGCTCTACAAGCCTTTCTTAGTGGATTAGTGCAGGCTATCGCAGCCCATTGGATATATTGGAGACCCCGCGCTTCTGCGAAGCAAAAAGGAACCAAGTTTATTGAGCGAAAGAGGGCCAAACTTGGAAAATATTCGGCGACGACGCTGGGCGGCGACGCTGGACGTTGTGGGTCTGAAAAGGTGTGGCGGGCAAGCCTAGCTGTGACCGGGTCACATCCACTGAGGGTTTTGGAAGGACGACACCGTGCCTAGGACAAGGAGCAACGCCTTGTGGAAGGGGCGAGTGTGGGAAAATAGTGGTTAGCTCAGCGCCCATCGACGAACCAGGATTGGGGTAGCTGAATCTCAGGGATTGGAACGGCGACGACGCGAAGGCTCCACGACACCTGAGGACCTGTGGAACGTTCCTGGACCGTCAAGGATCGACTCAGGAAGCGTGGGAACCTCACACCATCGAGGGACAGGCGTCGTGAGCCAGGAATGTAAGGTAGATCATTTTCCCTCCCATTACCCCTTGTGTGAGTAGGCTAGTTAGGCCACAATAGTTACTTATGTATGTGGCAACAGGACATTAATATTTTAGTAGTAGAATAGGCTGCAAGGCAGCTTGTGTTCAGGACTGTCAGAGGGGACAGTGTGTATGGATGGCAGGACAGTGAAGAAGAGGCGCCGACGTGGGGAAGAGGCCCTCCTGTGAGAGAGTGTGGGACTCCTGTCTTTCTGCCCAGTTGAAGGAGTGTTGGAGGTCGTGGAAGAAGAGGCTGACGATCTCCAGACTTATTATCCTTATTTTCATATTCATGTATTACTTGTGATTGTATGTGTGATCATGTAATTTGCGTCAGTAAATTCACACATTTTATCGTTGTGTTTAAGTGTGCCTCCATTATGATATTTCTCTATGAGTATACACGAAGGTTATTATAGTACCACCTAGGGAACACTACGTTCTCTATAGAAGTTCTTATTGCCTGGAGAGTGGTAAAGACAGCACAGACTTACATAAAAGTGCACCCTTAGCCATCCGATCAGTATCAGTGCCTGAATGGTGGCAACTATTAACGTAGTGGCTGTAGAGAGGTAAAGCCACACAGACCTTCCTGGGAGAGTACCCTGGGCCAACAGTCTAGTAGCAGATCTATGGGAGTAGCAATCTTCTGGCTACAAACAATATATAATACACCCACTGAACTGCATTGCTGGGGTGCAGATATAATAACCCAGCTGGCGACCTTGTTAAGAAGAAGATAGAGAAGACAGGCGGGAAAGGAGTTCCTGCAACCTTTTTGTCTGGCAGGCAAGATTCAGGGAGGTTATTGTTATAAGGTAAGCCTGAGTCTTCCTTCACTCCTCCACGGGTCTAGGCCGGAACTGTTAACAGCAGTTTCCCCGTGTTTGATTGAAAGGCTTCCAGGGTGAATCAGTGGCACCCCTTTTGTGGTGGAAGCAAAGACCTGCGGAGGTGGGCATTGCTGGTCCTCTCCTGTGTGACCAAGGAGACTCCGGTGAATCCCGGGAGTCGGAGGGGCCGAGTATTCGGCCTTTTGAGCCCCTAGCAGCCGAGTGCTAGCAGAGCCCCGGCCCACCCCCACGTGACAGCATCTAACTCACGTTATTTCTGGCTGTTAATTCTAACTTAGTTGCCATATTTATTAAAGCAGACATTTTTAGGTTTTTAATTCCCTCAAAGTCTGGATTAGCTACAGCGACACCACTTGATCCTCCATGGTTAATTAACACTTGGCACTTGACTGACTAAAATAATTAACAGAATGGCACGGCACTACCTTTACTTTAAATTGTCACGACACTGAAAATTTGTTTGGCCTCACTGCACAAACGAAATATAGGATGACTTACCTCCAAAATCGTGAAACGAAGGTTACTTGTTACACAGGATGACTCTGGCAAGGCATATTGCAAGTTTCTTAAACACACAGATTTCTAAGCACACTTATACCTAGGAAGGCAAGGTTAGATTAGCAAAAGTTAAATATATGTGGAAACAATATATCCCGGTCAGACCCCCCAAAACACTGTTACAAACCGTACATTTAATGTTCGTGACACGTAACAGCAACAAAACATTGTAATCTAGGGACATTAACGATGCTGTAATCTCAAGGTGTGTCACCAGTATAATCCCATGGTTTGTACAGGCAAGAATTACAATTAATCACCCCCCTAGAAATAAGTAATCACACATAAATTATAAATAGTATATTAGAATGATATTCCAGTTAATTATCAGTATTATATAACAATTAACAGATGGGCAATCACATGTAAATCAAAATAAAATTATGTTTCCACAGACTAATATACTACAACATAACAAAATAGATATATATTTAACAGTCACTTAACTCCTAGATGTGATCCTCCCTGAGTCTAAACAGTTACTGAATATCTTTCTCACGGCGGGAGCCGATCTCGCTTCCTCACAACATATCAACTGACAACTTTTATTTAATATCAATTTTACTTAAATGGAGCCATATAATGGGAATAAGGTAATCATTTATTAACTAAATTAAAGATTCAACAGATTTACATGCATAAACAGAGGTAATGAAGTTATTAATAATACAGTTATATATTTATAAAATAAGGAGGAAATTGCTGGCAACTGCCCAACATAGCAAGAAGTAATGTGTCTCACGGTATTGCCGACTAGAAGAACAATTAAAACGGTTTCTCACGGTTTTACCACTAGATGATCAGTATAAAATATAACTTTCTCACGGTAAGGCTGACTAGCTGACCACCACACAAAAAATATAATAACGTTTTCCCATGGTTTGGTCCACCAGATGACCATTACCACAATATAACATATCAGCACATACAAGTAATGATATAATATATATAAGCACATACAAGTAATGATATAACACATACAAGTAATGATATAATACATACAAGTAATGATATTATACATACAAGTAATGATGCATGGAATAAGTAATTATTTAATATTTACATACGTATCCAATAGGGGTACGTAACAGAAACTTAGTACCCAGATGAGCCAAACGGACGTTAGAAAGAATTTTTTCAGAAGTCAGAGCAGTTAATAAATGGAATGCACTACGCAGTGATGTGGTGAAGGCTGACTCCATACACAGTTTCAAATGTAGATATGATAGAGCCCAGTACACTCAGGAATCTGTACACCAGTGGATTGACAGTTGAGAGGCGGGACCAAAGAGACAAAGCTCAACCCCCGCAAACCCAATTAGGTTAAAACACACACAAACACGGACACACACACAAGTGTGTGGGGGACAAGTAGGGACAGGGAACACGTGTGGGATCGTGCTCCTCGAATAAGTAGTCATTTCTCTGGACATCAAAGTGATACGGATGAAAATCAGTGTGTAGTGACAGTACAAAGTGTTACACAACCTATAGACTCTAGCAATTTAGGGACTGTAGGTTTTTGCGAAGTGAACAACTAGAATAGGAGTACGACATCTGTGCCACGAGGGAGGAAACTTGGAGCCTGGCAGCGGTGTGGTCAACAACAACCTCAGCTGCCACAGATGCTTCATACTCACCTAGTGTGCTCTGGTGGTTGAGCTGGCTGGTAAGAGTCTCTAGTGTCAATTAACGGTGTACAGTGTTTTTTAGTATAACAAGTAGTCTTGGAGATTAGCTAAACACCGCCAATCCCCCCAACCCACCGCCATACACACACATCCTCATTTCATTTCCTCCCTCTCTCCCACGCTCTCCATCTCTCACTCTCCCTCTCTCACTCTCCCTCTCTTCCTCTCTCCCTCTCCCTCACTCCCTGTTCTTCTCTCCCTCTCACTCACTCTCCTTCTCTCCATCTCTTCCTTCATCCATCCCTCTTTCTCCACCCCCCATCCTTCCCTCCCTCCTGGCACTGGCTGACCCCCATCCATACCACTCCTCACTCACCATACATGCGAACACCCTCCCTCTAAACTTCCCGCCATCACCACCCCCATACACTCGCCCCCTGACTCCCTCCTCTTCCCACACCCCCCCCCCCCCTCACACACTCCCACTCACACACACACACACACACACACACACACACACACACACACACACACACACACACACACACACACACACACACACACACACACACACACACACACACACACATACACACACATTTGGAGTGAGATTTGCACTCTAAAAGGGAGTATGCTTCAACAAGGTAAGATTATTACTGCATTAACAGACAAGGTAACAAATCAGGAGGAGCAAATCAAGGAACTAGTGAAAGAAAATGAGGCATGGAAAGTGAAGTGTGGTGACTTTGAAGAAATAAACAAGAAGATAGACTCATATGGTGAACAACTCCAAGCAAGCCTAAGGGCTAACATAGAGTTAGGTAAGGATCTCCAACTGGAAACTTCACTGACAACTCACATAGAGGAGGTGAATAAAGAACTAGAAAAGTATAAAGAAGAAATAAAAGCGACATATGCTGAAGTTGTAAAAGAGAAAGAGACTATCAAAGAAGTGTGTTCGGAAGTCAAAACCAGAAATGACCAACAAGAAGCAGAAATTAGGCAAGCAATTAGGAAAGAACTGGTTACCAACAGTAAACTGGTACAAAACACTGCAGATAGAACTAAGTCCATAATCATTTTTGGATGTTTAGAGAAGGAAATTTCATCTAGGGTGGACCGAGCGGCAGAAGAGATGAAAATCATAGAGAAAATAGTAGGTTTAGGAGAAGGCTCAAAGGAAAATGTCAGTGATTTTAGAAGAATAGGAAAATATGAGAAAGAAAAGAACCGCCCCTTAAGGGTGACGTTTAATGGTGTGAAAAACATGATGGAAGTGCTAAGAAATGCCAGGAAACTGCAGAGTGATGAGGTTGGCAAATTTTGGTCAATAAGACAAGACCTCTCCAAGGAAGACAGAGAAAAGCTGAAAATGAACTTAATTGAGGCAAAACGTCTAAATGGGGATAGAAATGAAGAAGACAGAAATTCTTTTTTTTACAAAGTGACAGGGACTGGAAAGCTTGTGAAATGGTACATAAAAACAAAGCAACAAGATCAGTAGTGGAAGGGGGAGTAAAGAGCAAAGGAAAAGGGAACATGTTCCTGAAAATTGTATATACCAACATAGATGGAGTGAGGTCAAAAACTTTGGAGTTGCAAGATATAATCCAGCTTAGGGTCCCAGATATTGTTGCATTATCAGAAACGAAACTTGAAGGAAATATAATAAATGAAGTCATATTCCCAAGAGGCTACTCAGTTTGGAGACGTGACAGGAAAACTAGGAAGGGAGGAGGAGTGGCTGTACTGGTGAAAAAACACCTGAAGGTAAAAGAGTTGATATTTGAAAACCCTCGAGATATTGACATAATGGCATTGCAGGTCTGGAATCAGGATGATAACCTGATAATTGTAAATACATACAGCCCACCAGCAAGCAACACGTGGACAAAGGAAGAACTGGATGACAAACGAGAGGGCCTCATAATGGTCATGAGAGATATTATTGTACAAGCAGATAAAGATAAATCACGACTGTTGATACTGGGGGACTTCAACTTTAGAGCAATAGACTGGGAGGCCTATGAAGCAAGAACGGAGGACTTTTGGACATGCAGATTTGTGAACCTCATTCTGGAGACATTCTTGTATCAACACATAAAGCAAGCCACAAGAATGAGGGAAGGAGATGTACCGTCAGTACTGGATCTAGTATTCACCAGGAAAGAAGAAGAGATTTTTGACATCCAGTACCTTCCTCCCTTGGGAAAGAGTGATCACGTCCTGTTAGACATTAAATATGCTTTAAGATATCATCTAGAAGAAAATGGGGACATTGAAACAGTTGATAAACTCGATTTAAAGAGAGGCAACTATGGGGAACTTCGAAATTTTTTTAATGAGTGTAATTGGACAGAATTGTTGGTAGGCAGGGAAGTAAATGAAATGTATGCCAAATTTTTAAAACTATACGAGGAAGGCACACAAACATTCATACCAAAACAGAGATGCAGGACCAGAAAACAGGATTGGTTCGACAGAAATTGTGAGAGGGCAAGAGACCAAAAGACACAAAAATGGAATCAGTATAGGAAGAGGCCAAACCCCCAAACATACCAGCGATACAAAGATGCGAGAAACAACTACACAGCAGTAAGGAGAGAGGCAGAAAGAAATTTTGAAAAAGGGATAGCAGATAAATGTAAAACAGAACCGGGCCTATTCTACAAATTCATAAACAACAAATTGCAGGTAAAGGATAATATCCAGAGGTTGAAAATGGGAAACAGATTCACGGAAAATGAAAAGGAAATGTGTGAAACATTAAATGAAAAGTTCCAAAGTGTGTTTGTACAAAATGAAATCTTCAGAGAACCAGACACAATAAGAATTCCAGAGAACAACATAGAGCGGATAGAGGTGTCTAGAGATGAAGTGGAAAATATGCTAAAGGAGCTCGGGAGGAACAAAGCAGCTGGCCCAGATGGCGTTTCACCATGGGTTCTGAGAGAATGTGTATCTGAGCTCAGCATTCCACTTCACCTGATCTTTCAGGCATCCCTGTGTACAGGAATCGTAGCAGACGTGTGGAAACAGGCTAACATAGTTCCAATCTACAAAAGTGGCAGCAGGGAAGACCCCCTCAATTATAGACCTGTATCATTGACAAGTGTAATAGTGAAAGTATTGGAAAAGCTAATCAAAACTAAATGGGTAGAACACCTGGAGAGAAATGATATAATATCAGACAGACAGTATGGTTTTCGATCAGGAAGATCCTGTGTATCGAATTTACTCAGTTTCTATGATCGAGCCACAGAGATATTACAGGAAAGAGATGGCTGGGTTGACTGCATCTATCTGGACCTAAAAAAGGCTTTCGACAGAGTTCCACATAAGAGGTTGTTCTGGAAACTGGAAAATATTGGAGGGGTGACAGGTAAGCTTCTATCATGGATGAAAAATTTTCTGACTGATAGAAAAATGAGGGCAGTAATCAGAGGCAATGTATCGGAATGGAGAAATGTCACAAGTGGAGTACCACAGGGTACAGTTCTTGCACCAGTGATGTTTATTGTGTACATAAATGATCTACCAGTTGGTATACAGAATTATATGAACATGTTTGCTGATGATGCTAAGATAATAGGAAGGATAAGAAATTTAGATGATTGTCATGCCCTTCAAGAAGACCTGGACAAAATAAGTATATGGAGCACCACCTGGCAAATGGAATTTAATGTTAATAAATGTCATGTTATGGAATGTGGAATAGGAGAACATAGACCCCATACAACCTATATATTATGTGAGAAATCTTTAAAGAATTCTGATAAAGAAAAAGATCTAGGGGTGGTTCTAGATAGAAAACTATCACCTGAGGACCACATAAAGAATATTGTGCAAGGAGCCTATGCGATGCTTTCTAACTTCAGAATTGCATTTAAATACATGGATGGCGATATACTAAAGAAATTGTTCATGACTTTTGTTAGGCCAAAGCTAGAATATGCAGTTGTTGTGTGGTGCCCATATCTTAAGAAGCACATCAACAAACTGGAAAAGGTGCAAAGACATGCTACAAAGTGGCTCCCAGAACTGAAGGGCAAGAGCTACGAGGAGAGGTTGGAAGCATTAAACATGCCAAAACTAGAAGACAGAAGAAAAAGAGGTGATATGATCACTAAGTACAAAATAGTAACAGGAATTGATAAAATCGACAGGGAAGGATTCCTGAGACCTGGCACTTCAAGAACAAGAGGTCATAGATTTAAACTAGCTAAACACAGATGCCGAAGAAATATAAGAAAATTCACCTTCGCAAATAGAGTGGTAGACGGTTGGAACAAGTTAAGTGAGAAGGTGGTGGAGGCCAAGACCGTCAGTAGTTTCAAAGCGTTATATGACAAAGAGTGCTGGGAAGACGGGACACCACGAGCGTAGCTCTCATCCTGTAACTACACTTAGGTAATTACTTAGGTAATTACACACACACACACACACACACACACACACACACACACCACACACACACACACACACACACACACACACACACACACACACACACACACACACACACACACACACACACACACACACACACACACACACACACACACACACACATATTCAGACCCCTAACTTTCAGACCCATTATGCCCTTCCTACCCCCCTATATGCCCAGACCCCATTCGCCTACCAGGCACTCCCAGGCACCCCCTAGCACCCCCCCCCACTCACCCCCACAGCCCCCACTTGCCCCACAGACACCCCCCAGTTCCCCCCAGACCCCTGGTGAAACGGGGAACTCTGACACCTGAGTTTCCAAGAAGAGTCTCAAGGTTTGGTACACCAATGCTGATGGGGTAGCCAATAAAGCAGAAGAGATAAAAGAAAGAGTTAGTGAGGCAGACCCAGACATAGTAGCAATAGTGGAAACTAAAATAAATGGTATGATCTCGGATGCAATCTTTCCAGAGGGGTACCAGGTGATAAGAAAAGAAAGGACACAGAGACAGGGCGGAGGAGTGGCACTACTAATAAAGCGGAAATGGAAGTTTGATGAGCTGGAAAATCCGGGTACCAATGAAAGCACAAGCTTCATACATGGAACTCTGACAGTGGATGGGAAGAAGATTGTAATCTTGATACTCTACAATCCCCCACCAAACAGTAGAAGGCCCAGGCAGGAGTACGAGGACAGCAACAAGACATGTATGGATGAACTGCAGAGGGCAGCAACTTAGCGCATAGAATGAGAGCGAAGCTGCTGGTCATGGGGGACCTAAATCACGGAGAGATAGATTGGGAAACGAGGAATCCCCATGGCGGGGAAGAGACCTGGGGAGCGAAGCTGGTAGACGTTATTGACAGGAATTTCCTAACACAGCATGTGGAAGAAGATACTAGGGAAAGAGGAGGGGATACGCCCAGCCTATTAGATCTCATTATCACTCAGAATGTAGAAGACATCGAGCAGTTGGAACATGAAATACCACTAGGAGCTAGTGACCATTGTGTCCTAGTCTTTGACTACATGATGGAGTTTTAAAATTGTGACCAAAGGACAAGAGGTCCGGGAAAGGAGACTTGATTACAGAAAAGGGGACTACAGAAGGATAAGGGACTACCTGGGAGAAGTGCAGTGGAGGAAGAACTTAGAGGAAAAACAGTGCAAGGTATGATGAACCAAGTCATATTGAAATGCAAGGAGGCTGAAGATAGATTTAT
>NC_091165.1:43613715-43666215 GCF_040958095.1 Procambarus clarkii | reverse complement strand
CTCCCAGCTCCCGCTCACCCCAGACCCCACAGGTCCTCCCCAGAGGAGAAGCAGAAGAGAGTTAGTTTCAGGGCAATGTACTCGAACATAGATGGGATCACAAGCAAGGCAAGTGAACTAAGGGAAAGAGCACAAGAAGTGAACCCAGATGTAATTGGACTCACTGAAACAAAACTCTCTGGAATCATAACGAATGCCGTGTTTCCCCAGGAGTACACAATAATAAGGAAAGAGAGGGAAGGTAGGGAGGAGGAGGAGTGGCCCTACTCATGAGAAAGGAATGGAGTTTTAAGGAGATGACTATCCCGGGCTGTGAGGGTTTCAGAGACTACATAGCAGGCACCATGACAATGGGAGGACCAAGGATAGTAGTAGCAGTAATATATAATCCTCCACCAAATGAAAAAAGACCCAGTCAAGAGTACGAAAGCAACAACATGGCAGTTAACACTATAATTGAGAGGGCAGCCTCTTCTGCCTGTAGAAATAGATCCCACCTGCTCATCATGGGGACTTCAATCACGGCAGGATTGATTGGGAGAACAAGGAACCGCATGGAGGCGAGGATACGTGGAGAGCCAAACTACTGGAGGTGGCGACTAGAAACTTCTTAACCCAGCATGTCAGTGAACCAACAAGGATGAGAGGAAACAACGAACCAGCGAGACTCGACCTGGTTTTCACCCTGAACGACTCTGACATAAGAGAAATCAGTTTTGAGGACCCAGTAGGAATGAGCGACCACAGTGTATTGGTGTTTGAGTACCTGATTGAAGAAGGGTTATTGAACTCGAGAAGGGATACCGAAACCAAAAGGTTAGCATACCGAAAGGGAAACTATGAGAGATAAGAAAATGCCTAGCAGATATAGCATGGGAAACAGAGCTCAGGGAAAAGACGGCCCAAGATATGATGGAATACATCACGCAAAAATGCAAGGATGCAGCAAACAAGTTTGTCCCAGTCCAAAGGAAAACAGTGAAATGAAGATGAGAAACCCATGGTTTAATCAGAGATGTAGGCTAGCAAAGCAGCAAAGTAAAAGGGCATGGAGAAACTATAGGAATAACAGGACACTGGAGAGCAGAGAAAGATACCAGAATGCCAGGAATGAATATGTTAGGATGAGAAGAGAGGCAGAAAGACAATACGAAAATGACATCGCAAGCAAGGCAAAGACTCAGCCTAAATTGCTGCATAGCCACATCAGGAGAAAAACAACAGTAAAGGAACAGGTTATGAAATTAAGGTTAGGGGCAGAAGGATTCACTACAAACGACAAGGAAGTGTGTGAGGAACTGAATAAGAAATTCCAGGAGGTCTTCACCTTGGAGCAAGGAGAAATCCCAGAGATAAGAGAGGGAATAGCTAACCATGAACCACTGGAAGAGTTTGAGATTACCAGCGGGGAAGTAAGGAAGTGTTTACTAGAATTGGATGTGACAAAGGCTATAGGTCCAGATGGAATCTCCCCTTGGATACTAAAGGAAGGAGCAGAAGAACTGTGCCTCCCGCTCTCCATGGTGTATAACAAATCACTGGCAACAGGGGAACTGCCAGAAATTTGGAAAGCAGCTAACGTAGTCCCGATATACAAGAAAGGGGATAGGCAGGAGGCACTGAATTACAGACCAGTGTCCCTAACCTGCATACCATGCAAGTTGATGGAGAAGATTGTGCGAAGAAAGCTAGTGGAACATCTGGAGCGAAAGAACTTTGTAACACAGCATCAACATGGATTCAGGGATGGCAGGTCCTGCCTCACAGGGTTACTTGAATTCTACGACCAGGCAACAAAAATAAGGCAAGAAAGAGAAGGGTGGGCAGACTGCATATTTTTGGATTGTCAGAAAGCCTTTGACACAGTGCCACACAAGAGGCTAGTGAAAAAACTGGAGATGCAGGCTGGAGTGAAAGGGAAGGTACTCCGTTGGATACAGGAATACCTAAGTAACAGGAGACAACGAGTCAGTGTGAGGGGTGAGGTCTCAGATTGGCGAGACGTTACGAGTGGAGTACCACAGGGGTCAGTCCTTGGACCTATACTGTTTCTGATATATGTAAATGATCTTCCAGAGGGTATAGAATCGTTTCTCTCAATGTTTTCCGATGATGCAAAAATTATGAGGAGGATTGAAACTGAGGACGATAGTAGGAGGCTACAAGATGACCTAGACAGACTGAGTGAATGGTCCAACAAATGGCTGTTGAAGTTCAACCCGAGTAAATGCAAAGTAATGAAACTAGGTGGTGGAAATAGGAGGCCAAACACAGGATACAGAATAGGAGATGAAGTACTTAATGAAACGAACAGAGAGAAAGATCTAGGAGTTGATATCACACCAAACCTGTCTCCTGAAGCCCACATAAAAAGAATAACGTCTGCGGCATATGCGAGGCTGGCAAACATCAGAACAGCGTTCAGGAACCTGTGTAAGGAATCATTCAGAATCTTGTACACCACATATGTGAGACCAATACTGGAGTATGCGGCCCCAGCATGGAGCCCATACCTTGTCAAGCACAAGACGAAGCTGGAAAAAGTCCAAAGGTATGCCACTAGACTAGTCCCAGAACTAAGAGGCATGAGTTACGAGGAAAGGCTGCGGGAAATGCACCTTACGACACTGGAAGACAGAAGAGTAAGGGGAGACATGATCACAACCTACAAAATCCTCAGAGGAATCGACCGGGTAAACAAGGATAAACTATTCAACACTGGTGGGACGCGAACAAGGGGACACAGGTGGAAACTGAGTACTCACATGAGCCACAGAGACGTTAGAAGGAACTTTTTCAGTGTCAGAGTAGTTAACGGATGGAATGCATTAGGCAGTGATGTGGTGGAGGCTGACTCCATACACAGTTTTAAATGTAGATATGATAGAGCCCAGTAGGCTCAGGAATCTGTACACCAGTTGATTGACAGTTGAGAGGCGGGACCAAAGAGCCAAAGCTCAACCCCCGCAAGCACAAATAGGTGAGTACAAATAGGTGAGTACACACACACTTCCCAGAAGGGTCTGGGAAGCTCTTGCGTAGCTAGTGAATTTGGGGGAATAATCAGTGTATATGCGTATATGAGTGTATATGAGTGATTGAATAACTAGTAAGCTCACTCAAACCACAAGAAGTGAAGAAAAACAGCCGCATGGAGTACTTTCTCGCTTGTTTGTGCTGCAGATTGTGCAAGGTATTGAAGAGCGCCTTTTTGGCTAGGTTGTTACTGCAATGACAAGATCAGGAAGGGGTTCAAGGTCAATCACCAGCAGGGACGAGGAGGAGGACAGATTTATAGACAAATTAATAGGGAAATTTGTAGAGAGAAGGAGCGATTGGATGGAGGATCTAATCCTAGGGATTAAAAGCGAGTTATTTCAGCAAATACAGGATGCGGTAGAGAGGCAGAAACAAGAACTTATGCACTATATTCAGGAAGAGATTAGGAAGGGAAGAGAGGACTGGGAGAGGGAATGTGCTCGGATCACAAACGAATTAGGAAGGATTAACAGCATGGCTAAGGACAGAGGATTAGTGGGGGATGGGTTAGTGACTGCGGTTGGGATGGAGAATCCCCAGGGGACAGGCTTCCAGCATGACAATGAATTACTGAGGAGACGGTCTATTATAATACATGGATTATTCGAATCTGGGGCACCAACAAGACAAGAGAGAATAGAGACGGAAAAATATGAATTGCATGAGATATTGAGATGTATTGGCGCAGGAATGGCAGAACACGAGGCGGATATCAGCCACCGGGTTGGACCTTACAATTGTACCAAGAATAGACCTGTTCTGGTGCAATTCTCCAATGAGGAGGCTGTGGAGTACATTATGAGGAACAAGCATTTGCTCAGAGGAAGTGAAACCCATTACAATGTGTTTATAGAGAGGTTTATGACGAAAGATGAGCAAATAGCCCACAAGAATAGATGGCAACAACGACACCGAACTAGCCTCTCAGGTAGTCTCACCTCCCAGGTCACATCCCAGGTCACCTCCCAGGTCACATCCCAGGTCACCTCCCAGGCCACCTCCCAGGTCACCTCCCAGGTCGCATCCTCCCCAACTCAGCCCTCCTATACCTCCCCCCTGCCTCAGCCCCCCAAAACCCCCCTGTCCCTTCCACATTTGCACCTCCCAACGATTCCCTTGCCCTGCTACATCACACCTGTCAACGACCCCAGTGGGTCAAGCCATGCCCTCCCCAAACCCACCTTCCCATCCCCCCTCCCTACTACCCCTTCCTACCCCTGCCCCCCCTTCTACCCCATTGACTTCAATTCCATCTACTCCATTCCAGCTTCCACTGCACCCCTCTTCCACTCACCCATAAACCCCACCCAACCCTCACCCCTCCTATGCACCTCCAGCCCACATTTAACCCCCTCACCTTGTGACCCCCTAACACCTTTCCCCAACCTCTATCTGACTCTCAGTCTCACTCTATTTCTCAATCCCCCTATGCTATTCAGACCCATTATGCCCTTCCTACCCACCTAGATGCCCAGACCCCATTCGCCTACCAGGTACTCCCAGGCACCCCCCTAGCACCCGCCCATTCACCCGCACAGCCTCCACTCGAACCCCCAGACACCCCCCAGTTCCCCCCAGACCCCCAGTGAAAGGGGGAACTCTGACAACCCGAGTTCCAAGAAGAGTCTCAAGGTTTGGTACACCAATGCTGATGGGGTAGCGAATAAAGCAGAAGAGATAAAAGAAAGAGTTAGTGAGGCAGACCCAGACATAGTGGCAATAGTGGAAACTAAAATAAATGCATGATCTCGGATGCAATTCTTTCCAGAGGGGTACCAGGTGATAGGAAAAGAAAGGACACAGAGACAGGGAGGAGGAGTGGCACTCCTAATAAAGCGGAAATGGAAGTTTGATGAGCTGGAAAATCCGGGTACCAATGAAAGCACGAGCTTCATACATGGAACTCTGACAGTGGATGGGAAGAAGATTGTAATCTTGATACTCTACAATCCCCCAACAAACAGTAAGAAGGCCCAGGCAGGAGTACGAGGACAGCAACAAGACATGTATAAATGAACTGCAGAGGGCAGCAACTATAGTGCATAGAATGAGAGCGAAGCTGCTGGTCATGGTGGACCTAAATCACTGAGAGATTGATTGGGAAACGAGGAATCCCCATGGCGGGGAGGAGACCTGGGGAGCGAAGCTGGTAGACGTTATTGACAGGAATTTCCTAACACAGCATGTGAAAGAAGATACTAGGGAAAGAGGAGGGGATACACCCAGCCTATTAGATCTCATTTTCACCCAGAATGTAGAAGGACATCGAGCAGTTGGAACATGAAATACCACTAGGAGCTAGTGACCATTGTGTCCTAGTCTTGACTACATGATGGAGCTTAAAATTGTGACCAAAGGCCAAGAGGTCCGGGAAAGGAGACTTGATTACGGAAAAGGGGACTACAGAAGGATAAGGGACTACCTGGGAGAAGTGCAGTGGGGGAAAGAACTTAGAGGAAAAACAGTGCAAGGTATGATGAACCAAGTCATATTGAAATGCAAGGAGGCTGAAGAGAGATTTATTTCAACAATAAAGGAAAAAAGCAGGAGGGAATATAATAACCCATGGTTTAATAGACAGTGTCAGGAAGCAAAGTGAGAAGCAGGAGGAGGTGGAGGAAGTACAGAAGACAAAGGACAGAGGACAACAGGATTAGATGTAACAGAGCTAGGAATGATTACATTAACATAAGACGAGTGTCGGAAAGCAATTATGAGAATGATATTGCAGTCAAAGCGAAAAAGCAACCAAAATTACTACATAGCCATATAAGAAGGAAGATGTCGGTAAATGACCAAGTGACAAGACTGAGGAAAACAGAAGGGGCATATACAGAAAGCGACAAGGTAATCTGCGAGGTACTGAATGCAAAATTCCATGGAGTGTTCACAACCGAGCCTGAGCAGCTCCCATTGTTAGAAGCGATTACCCAAGATGAAAGACTATCAGATATAGAGGTGACAGCAGAGGAGGTAATGAAACAGTTGACAACACTGGATGCAAATAAAGCTGTTGGACCAGACAAAGTATCACCGGGATACTTAAAGAGGCAGCGCAGGCTCTCAGCATGCCTCTGGCAATGATCTTTAATGAGTCACTTATGTCAGGAGAATTGCCCAGTTGCTGGAAGGAGGCAAATGTCGTATCGATTTCAAGAAGGCGATAGGGAGGAGGCACTAAACTACAGACCCATATCACTGACAAGCATCCCCTGTAAAATACTTGAAAGAATAATTAAGCTAAGACTTGTTGAGCACCTGGAGAGCATTGGGTTGTAAACAAGCACCAACATGGGTTCTGGACAGGGAAATCATGCCTAACAAACCTTTTAAAATTCTATGATAAAGTAAACAAGGATAAGCAGGACAGAGAAGGCTGGCAGACTGTATATTTCTTGACTGCCAAAAGGCCTTTGATACAGTACCGCACATGAAACTGCTATACAAACTTGAGAGGCAGGCAGGAGTAAGCGGAAAGGCCCTAGTATGGGTGAAGAACTACCTAACAGGAAGGAGCCAGAGGGTAATAGTAAGGGCGAGAAGTCAGACTGGCGAACAAGTAACAAGTGGAGTACCCTCAAGGATCTGTGCTGGGACCAATCCTCTTTCTAATTTACGTAAATGATATGTTTACAGGAGTGGAATCATACATGTCAATGTTTGCGGATAACGCAAAATTAATGAGAAGAGTTTGTGACAAACGAGGATTGTAGGATCCTCCAAGAGGACTTAAACAGGTTGCAGAGATGGTCAGGGAAATGGCTACTGGAGTTTAACACCAGTAAATATAAAGTTATGGAAATGGGATCAGGTGACAGGAGACCAAAGGGACAGTACACAATGAAGGGGAACAGCTACCTGTAACGATTCGAGAAAGAGACCTGGGAGTGGATGTGACACCTAATCTAACTCCTGACGCACATATAAATAGGATAACGACAGCAGCGTACTCTACACTGGCGAAAATTAGAACTTCATAAAGAAACCTAAATGAGGAGGCTTTTAGGGCGCTTTACACTACCTACGTGAGACCCGTCTTAGAGTATGCCACGCCATCATGGAGCCCCCACCTGAAGAAACACATAAAGAAACTGGAGAAGGTTCAGAGGTTTGTGACGAGTCTTGTCCCAGAGTTAAGAGGGATGGGATATGAAGAGCGTCTGAAGGAACTGAACCTTACGACACTAGAGAAGAGAAGGGAGAGAGGAGATATGATAGGGACATATAAAATACTCAGGGGAATTGAGAAAGTGGAAATAGATGAAATGTTCACAACGTAATAATAACAGAACGAGGGAACATGGGTGGAAACTGGAAACTCAGATGAGTCACAGAGATGTTAGGAAGTTTTCTTTTAGCGCGAGAGTAGTGGAAAAATGGAATGCACTTGGGGAACAGATTGTGGAAGCAAATACTATTCGTACTTTTAAAACTAGGTATGATAGGGAAATGGGACAGGAGTCATTGCTGTAAACAAGCGATAGCTGGAAAATGCGGGATCCAAGAGTCAATGCTCGATCCTGCAAGCACAAATAGGTGAGTACAATAGGTGAGTACACACACACACACACACACACACACACACTCTCTCACACACACAGTAGGGCCGGGAGACGGTAGGGGACACACACGATTAAGTGAGGTCCGCGGAAATTCGCCAATTTCTCGGGACATTGACGGATTATAGAGGCTAGATCATAGTATTTGGCCTCTTGCATTGTGTAGTTATTAGGGTGCTACATAGCATAGCAATATCGCTAGCGATAGTGCGAAGAAACAAAGTGGAGCTAGTGTCATATAAGTGTGGAGGACTGTGTGAAGTGACCAGGCCTGACCTGACAGGCCAGTTGGGTCGACCCGCCGTGGAACTACCTGATTGTGTTTGATATGTGGTGACTGTGATAAGTGGTAAAGCAAATTAGTGAACTGTCACACAACGATACAGTGAATGACTCCAGAGCTTTGTGTAGACAGAGAAGAACCGACAGCATCAATCTACTAGCACCTAGTGAATCACCTAGTGGTTAGACAACGGCGGATAACCATCGTCATCATACATCGTCCTTACTCATCTGGTTGTGTGATCAGGAGAAGTCTGGTATGTACCCCCTCTCTGGTCAATTAATCAGGTGTACAGATTGAGGTAAAATATTATCAAATTCTTGTTCAGGATATCATATATATTTAAAATCTCAACGTGGCTCATTTAGGTAGAGGTAACACTTAAGGGGACTTGTGACACGCAAGTGCACGCACGCACGCCCATGTACGTGTGCACGCACGCACACGCAAAAACGCACACACATAAGCACACACAAACGTTCAGTCAGGGAAGAAAGGATTAACACTTTTTGTGGAAAGAGCCAAGCCCCTACTATACCCCACCTCCTCTCTTACCCCCCATCTGACCTGACCTGACCCTCACCTGGTTCGCCACCACCGCCCCCCACCCCCCAGTCCCCCGCATCCCCCTTACACATACTCTCCCCCCTCTCTCCTCTCTCTCTCTCTTTCTCCCACTTTCTCCTCTCTCTCCCACTCTCTCTCTCTATCTCTCTCTCTTTATCTCTCTCTCTCTCTCCCTCCCTCTCTCTCTTTATCTCTCTCTCTCCCCTCTCTCTCTCTCTCTCTCTCTCTCTCTCTCTCTCTCTCTCTCTCTCTCTCTCTCTCTCTCTCTCTCTCTCTCTCTCTCTCTCTGGATCCAAGAGTCAATGCTCGATCCAAGAGTCAATGCTCGATCCTGCAAGCACAAATAGGTGAGTACTAATAGGTGAGTACACACACACACACACACACACACACACTCTCTCACACACACAGTAGGCCGGGGAGACGGTAGGGGACACACACGATTAAGTAAGGTCCGCGGAAATTCGCCAATTTCTCGGGACATTGAAGGATTATAGAGGCTAGATCATAGTATTTGGCCTCTTGCATTGTGTAGTTATTAGGGTGCTACATAGCATAGCAATATCGCTAGCGATAGTGCGAAGAAACAAAGTGGAGCTAGTGTCATATAAGTGTGGAGGACTGTGTGAAGTGACCAGGCCTGACCTGACAGGCCAGTTGGGTCGACCCGCCGTGGAACTACCTGATTGTGTTTGATATGTGGTGACTGTGATAAGTGGTAAAGCAAATTAGTGAACTGTCACACAACGATACAGTGAATGACTCCAGAGCTTTGTGTAGACAGAGAAGAACCGACAGCATCAATCTACTAGCACCTAGTGAATCACCTAGTGGTTAGACAACGGCGGATAACCATCGTCATCATACATCGTCCTTACTCATCTGGTTGTGTGATCAGGAGAAGTCTGGTATGTACCCCCTCTCTGGTCAATTAATCAGGTGTACAGATTGAGGTAAAATATTATCAAATTCTTGTTCAGGATATCATATATATTTAAAAATCTCAACGTGGGTCATTTAGGTAGAGGTAACACTTAAGGGGACTTGTGACACGCAAGTGCACGCACGCACGCCCATGTACGTGTGCACGCACGCACACGCAAAAACGCACACACATAAGCACACACAAACGTTCAGTCAGGGAAGAAAGGATTAACACTTTTGTGGAAAGAGCCAAGCCCCTACTATACCCCACCTCCTCTCTTACCCCCCATCTGACCTGACCTGACCTCACCTGGTCGCCACCACCGCCCCCCCACCCCCCAGTCCCCCGCATCCCCCTTACACATACTCTCCCCCTCTCTCTCCTCTCTCTCTCTCTTTCTCCCACTTTCTCCTCTCTCTCCCACTCTCTCTCTCTATCTCTCTCTCTTTATCTCTCTCTCTCTCTCCCTCCCTCTCTCTCTTTATCTCTCTCTCTCCCTCTCTCTCTCTCTCTCTCTCTCTCTCTCTCTCTCTCTCTCTCTCTCTCTCTCTCTCTCTCTCTCTCTCTCTCTCTCTCTCTCTCTCTCTCTCTCTCTCTTTCTCCCACTTTCTCCTCTCTCTTTATCTCTCTCTCTCTCTATCTCTCTCTCTCTATCTCTCTCTCTTTATCTCTCTCTCTCTCTCCCTCCCCTCTCTCTCTTATCTCTCTCTCTCCCTCCCTCTCTCTCTCTCTCTCTCTCTCTCTCTCTCTCTCTCACTCTCTCTCTCTCTCTCTCTCTCTCTCTCTCTCTCTCTCTCTCTCTCTCTCTTTATCTCTCTCTCTCTCTCTCCCTCCCTCTCTCTTTATCTCTCTCTCTCCCTCCCTCTCTCTCTCTCTCTCTCTCTCTCTCTCTCTCTCTCTCTCTCTCTCTCTCTCTCTCTCTCTCTCTCTCTCTCTCTCTCTCTCTCTCTCTCTCTCTTTATCTCTTTCTCTCTCTCTCTCTCCTCTCTCTCTCTCTCTCTCTCTCTCTCTCTCTCTCTCTCTCTCTCTCTCTCTCTCTCTCTCTCTCTCTCTTTATCTCTCTCTCTCTCTCTCTCTCTCTCTCCTCTCTCTCTCTCTCTCTCTCTCTCTCTCTCTCTCTCTCTCTCTCTCTCTCTCTCTCTCTCTCTCTCTCTCTCACTCTCTCTCTCTCTCTCACTCTCTCTCTCTCTCACTCTCTCTCTCTCTCTCTCTCTCTCTCTCTCTCTCTCTCTCTCTCTCTCTCTCTCTCTCTCTCTCTCTCTCTCTCTCTCTCCTCTCTCTCTCTCTCTCTATCTCTCTCTCTTTATCTCTCTCTCTCCTCTCTCTCCCACTCTCTCTCTCTATCTCTCTCTCTCTCTATCTCTCTCTTTATCTCTCTCTCTCTCTCTCCCTATCTCTCTCTCTCCCACTCCACGCTGCCCTTCTGACGAATCCTATCACGGCACAACTAGAAACAGCGTCAAGCATGACTGCCAGAAGCAACAGGGGGAACAGGGAAAAGTTCAGGCGACGAAATGAAGGAAATTTTTGCGAGGACATCAAGAGTGAGATGCAGGAAATGAAGAATGAAATGAAGAAGCAACCTAAAAAGAGAGCTGACAGCAGCAAAGGAGGAAATTAGAGCCCTCAAAGAGAACAGTATTGATGCTGAGTGGTAATAGTACTTTGGAAGAGAATGCCACATTAAAAGCAACATTTGCAGAAATGCTAAAAAACAACAACTCTGAAGTAATGTCTGCAGTGAGGGAGGTAGCCATGAAAGCAGCCACCTTACAGGAAGCGGCACGCTCCACTAGCCAGTTGCTGGAAAGGAAAAGAGCAGTGGTAGCTGTAGGTATTAAAGAGCAGGAAGGCTCTAATAGGAAAGAGTGGAATGATAAGGATAAAGCGGCAGTGAATGAAATACTAAAGGCACTAGACATGGAAGGGCCTGAGCATAGCATTGAGAAGGTTTTCAGGTTAGGCTGGTACAAAAAAGACCTAGACCATGTGTTAAAGATAGTGTTTGCAAACGAGAACACAAAGGACACGATTCTAACAAAAAAAAGCCACCTGCAACATGTGGGGGAATTAAAAAAAGTATTCCTCCAGAGGGACATGACGAGGGAGGAGAGGGTCATGGCGGCAGAAGCAAGGAAGAAGCGCAGGGCGAGAGGGGAAAACCAGGAAATCACAGCTCCCAACACATCACCCCCAGAGGCGAGGGGGGAACCCACAACCAGCTACCCAGTAACACCAGCGGGGAGGGAAACCCCACCACCCTCCTCTGCATAGAAAACCCCCCTTTCCTTCCTGTCCTCCCGCCCCGTTCACCCCATACCCTCCCTGTCCTTCCCCCTTCACTTGACCCCCCACCCCTCATCCCAGTATCCTCTGCAACCCTGGTATCCACCTCACAAATCCTCACACCCATGGCACAGCTTCCTTCACCAGCAGAACATTCACCAAATAGGAGATTTGAGAAGGGATAGAAGAAAGTGAGCCTCAAGGCAATGTACACTAACATAGACGGTATTACAAATAAAGCAAATGAACTTGGGTACTAGAGAATGGGTACTAGAGGAAAACCAGACATAATAACACTCACAGAAAAAAAGCTAACGAAAACCATAACAAATGCAGTGTTCCAACAGGACTATTATGTTATGAGGAAAGAGAGAGAAGGAAGAGGTGGGGGTGGTGTAGCTCTGCTGGTAAGAAAAGGCTGGGATTTCGAGAAGTTGGTTGTTCAGGGATGTGAAGGTTTCAGTGACTACATAATAGGAACAATAACAACTGGAGGGCAAAAAATTATAGTCGTAGTCATATATAATCCACCACCAAATGAGAGAAGACCCAGACAGGAATATGATAGAAACAATATGGCCACCATTAACATAATGGAGAGAGCAGCTTCTGTTGCTAGCAGGAATGGATCTGGACTACTAATCATGGGAGACTTCAACCATGGGAAGATAGATAGGAAGAACAGAGACCCGCATGGAGGACCAGAAACATGGAGAACTAAGCTGCTGGACGTGACAACAATAAACTTTCTAAGCCTGCACATCAAGGATCCAACAAGAATGAGAGGAGAGGATGAACCAGCAATGCTTGATCTGATATTTACCCTAAATGAGTGGGATATAAGGGATATCAAGATGGAAGCGCCCTTGGGAATGAGTGATCACAGTATATTGAACTTTGAGTACCTGGTAGAGCTAGGAATTATCCCCCCCAAAAAAGAACTAGGAAACAAAACGCTGGCATACCGAAAGGAAAATTATGAGGAGATGAGAAGCTTCCTAAGGGAAATACCTTGGGACACAGACCTCAGAGGTAAGTCTGTACAAGATATGATGGACTATGTCACCCAAAAGTGTCAGGAGGCAGTAAGCAGATACATCCTGGCCCAAAAGGAAAAATCCGAGAAGCAAAAGAAGAATCCATGGTATAATAGGGCATGTAAGGAAGCAAAGGTACTGAACAAAAGGGCGTGGAGGAACTTCCGGAATTATAGAACACCAGAAAGCAGAGAGAGATACCAGAGAACCAGGAATGAGTATGTCAGGGTGAGAAGAGAAGCAGAGAAAAGTTATGAAAATGATATAGCAAACAAAGCCAAGACCGAACCAAAGCTACTCCACAGTCATATCAGAAGGAAAACAACAGTGAAAGAACAGGTAGTGAACAGGCGAGGACAGGTATACAGAGAATGACAAAGAGGTGTGTGATGAACTCAACAAGAGGTTCCAAGAGGTCTTCACAACATAACAAGGTGAGGTCACTGTGCTAGGAGAAAGGGTAGTAAACCAGGCGGCCTTGGAAGAGTTTGAAATTACGAGAGAGGAGGTCAAGAGACACCTGCTGGACCTGGATGTTAAAAAGGCTATTGGTTCAGACGGAATCCCGCCATGGGTACTGAAAGAGTGTGCAGAGGCACTTTGCTTGCCACTCTCCATAGTGTATAGTAGGTCACTGGAGACGGGAGACCTACCAGAAATATGGAAGACGGCGAATGTGGTCCCATTATACAAAAAGGGCGACAGGCAAGAGGCACTGAACTACAGGCCAGTGTCCTTGACTTGTATACCATGCAAGGTGATGGAGAAGATCGTGAGAAAAAAACCTGGTATCACATCTGGAGAGAAGGGACTTCGTGACAAATCGACAACAAGGGTTCAGGAAAGGTAAATCTTGCCTGACTGGCTTAATAGAATTCTATGACCAGGTAACACAGATTAAGCAAGAAAGAGAGGGCTGGGCGGACTGCATTTTCTTGGATTGTCGAAAAGCCTTTGACACAGTACCGCATAAGAGGCTGGTACATAAGCTGGAGAGACAGGCAGGTGTAGCTGGTAAGGTGCTCCAGTGGCTCAGGGAGTACCTAAGCAATAGGAAGCAGAGAGTTACGGTGAGGGGTGAGACCTCCGATTGGCGTGAAGTCACCAGTGGAGTCCCACAGGGTTCTGTACTCGGTCCTATCTTGTATCTGATATATGTAAATGATCTCCCGGAGGGTATAGATTCATTTCTCTCAATGTTTGCGGACGATGCCAAAATTATGAGAAGGATTAAGACAGAAGAGGACTGTTTGAGGCTTCAAGAAGACCTAGACAAACTGCAGGAATGGTCGAACAAGTGGTTGTTAGAGTTTAACCCAACCAAATGTAATATAATGAAGATAGGTGCAGGGAGCAGGAGGCCAAATACAAGGTATTATCTGGGAGAGGAAATTCTTCAGGAGTCAGAGAAAGAAAAAGACTTGGGAGTTGATATCACGCCAGACCTGTCTCCTGCAGCGCATATCAAGAGGATAACATCAGCGGCATATGCCAGGCTGGCCAACATACGAACGGCATTCAGAAATTTGTGTAAAGAATCATTCAGAACTTTGTATACCACATATGTCAGGCCAATCCTGGAGTATGCAGCCCCAGCATGGAGTCCGTATCTAGTCAAGGATAAGACTAAACTGGAAAAGGTTCAAAGATTTGCCACCAGACTAGTACCCGAGCTGAGAGGTATGAGCTACGAGGAGAGACTACGGGAATTAAACCACATTTCGCTGGAAGACAGAAGAGTTAGGGGGGGACATGATCACCACATTCAAGATTCTCAAGAGAATTGATAGGGTAGATAAAGACAGGCTATTTAACACAAGGGGCACACGCACAAGGGGACACAAGTGGAAACTGAGCGCCCAAATGAGCCACAGAGATATTAGAAAGAACTTTTTTAGTGTCAGAGTGGTTGACAAATGGAATGCATTAGGAAGTGATGTGGTGGAGGCTGACTCCATACACAGTTTCAAGTGTAGATATGATAGAACCCAATAGGCTCAGGAATCTGTACACCTGTTGATTGACGGTTGAGAGGCGGGACCAAAGAGCCAGAGTTCAAGCCCCGCAAGCACAACTAGGTGAGTACAACTAGGTGAACTAGGTGAGTACAACTAGGTGAACTAGGTGAGTACACACACAAGGAACCGCATGGAGGCGAGGATACATGGAGAGCCAAACTATTGGAGGTGGTGACAAGAAACTTTTTAACCCAGCATGTCAGAGAACCCACAAGGATGAGAGGCAATGACGAACCAGCGAGACTCGACCTAGTCTTCACGCTGAACGACTCCAACATAAGAGAAATCGGGTTTGAGGACCCAGTAGGAATGAGCGACCACAGTGTACTGGTGTTTGAGTACTTGATTGAAGAAGGGTTATTGAACTCGAGGAGGGATACCGAAACCAAAAGGTCAGCATACCGAAAGGGAAACTATGAGGGGATAAGAAAATTCCTAACAGATATAGCATGGGAAACAGAGCTCAGGGGAAAGACGGCCAAAGACATGATGGATTACATCACGCAGAAGTGCAAGGACGCAGCAAACAAGTTTGTCCAGTCCAAAAGGAAAACATAGAAATGAAGATGAGAAACCCATGGTTTAATCAGAGATGTAGGCAGGCCAAGCAGCAAAGTAAAAGGGCATGGAGAAACTATAGGAATAACAGGACACTGGAGAGCAGAGAAAGATACCAGAATGCCAGGAATGAATATGTCAGGATGAGAAGAGAAGCAGAAAGACAATACGAAAATGACATCGCAAGCAAGGCAAAGACTCAACCCAAGTTGCTGCATAGCCACATCAGGAGAAAAACAACAGTAAAGGAACAGGTTATGAAATTAAGGATAGGGGCGGAAGGATTCACTACAAATGACTAGGAAGTGTGTGAGGAAATGAAAAAGAAATTCCAGGAGAACTTCACCTTAGAGCAAGGAGAAATCCCAGAGATAAGAGAGGGAATAGCTAACCTGGAACCACTGGAAGAGTTTGAGATTACCAGTGGGGAAGTAAGGAAGTGTTTACTAGAGTTGGATGTGACAAAAACTATAGGCCCAGATGGAATCCCCCCTTGGATACCAAAGAAAGGAGCAAAAGAACTGTGCCTACCACTCTCCATAGTGTATAACAAACCACTGGCAACAGGGGAACTGCCAGATATTTGGAAAGCAGTTAACGTAGTCCTGATATACACGAAAGGGGATAGAAAGGAGGCACTGAACTACAGGCCAGTGTCCCTAACCTGCATACCATGCAAGCTGATGGAGAAGATTGTGCGAAAAAAACTAGTGGAGCATCTGGAGCGAAGGAACTTTGTAACACAGCATCAACATGGGTTCAGGGATGGCAGGTCCTGCCTCACAGGGTTACTTGAATTCTACGACCAGGCAGCAAAAATAAAGCAAGAAAGAGAAGGGTGGGCAGATTGCATATTTTTGGATTGTCAGAAAGCCTTTGATACAGTGCCACACAAGAGGCTAGTGCGAAAGTTCGAGATGCAGGCTGGAGTGAAAGGGAAGGTACTCCGGTGAATAGAGGAGTACCTAAGCAACAGGAGACAACGAGTCTGTGTGAGGATTGAGGTCTCAGATTGGCGAGACGTTACAAGTGGAGTCCCGCAGGGGTCAGTCCTTGGACCTATACTGTTTCTGGTATATGTAAATGATCTCTCAGAGGGTATAGATTTGTTCCTCTCAATGTTTGCCGACGATGCCAAAATTATGGGGAGAATTGAAACAGAGGATGATAGTAGGAGGCTACAAGATGACCTAGATAGACTGAATGAATTGTTCAACAAATGGCTATTGAAGTTCAACCCGAGTAAATGCAAGGTAATGAAACTAGGCAGTGGAAACAGGAGGCCAGACACAGGATACAGAATAGGAGATGAAGTACTTAATGAAACAGACAGAGAGAAAGATCTAGGAGTTGAAATCACACCAAACCTGTCTCCTGAAGCCCACATAAAGAGAATAACGTCAGCGGCATATGCGAGGCTGGCTAACATCAGAACGGCGTTCAGGAACCTGTATAAGGAATCATTCAGAATCTTGTACACCACATATGTAAGACCAATCCAGGAGTATGCGGCCCCAGCATGGATCCCGTACCTTGTCAAGCACAAGACGAAGCTGGAAAAAGTCCAAAGGTATGCTACGAGACTAGTCCCAGAACTAAGAGGCATGAATAATGAGGAAAGGCTGCGGGAAATGCACCTTACGACACTGGAAGACAGAAGAGTAAGGGGGGACATGATCACAACCTACAAAATCCTCAGGGGAATCGACCGGGTAAACAAGGATGAACTATTCAACACTGGAGGGACACGAACAAGGGGACACAGGTGGGAGCTGAGTACCCAAATGAGCCACAGAGACATTAGAAAGAACTTTTTCAGTGTCAGAGTAGTTAGTAAATGGAATGCATTAGGAAGTGATGTGGTGGAGGCTGACTCCATACACAGTTTCAAATGTATATATGACAGAGCCCAGTAGGCTCAGGAATCTGTACATCAGTTGATTGATGGTTGAGAGGCGGGACCAAAGAGCCAGAGCTCAACCCCCGCAAACACAACTAGGTGAGTACACACACGCACACACACACACACAAACACACACACACACACACACACACACACACACACACACACACACACACACACACACACACACACACACACACACACACACACACACACACACACACACACACACACACACTCACACTCACACACAGAGTGTGTGAGTGTGAGTATCTCCACAGAGATATTAGTAAGATCTTTTTTAGTGTCAGAGTGGTTGACAAATGGAATGCATTAGGAAGTGATGTGGTGGAGGCTGACTCCATATACAGTTTCAAGTGTAGATATGATAGAGCCCAATAGGCTCAGGAACCTGTACACCTGTTGATTGACGGTTGAGAAGCGGGACCAAAGAGCCAGAGCTCAATCCCCCGCAAGCACAACTAGGTGAGTACAACTAGGTGAGTACAACTAGGTGAGTACAACTAGGTGAGTACACACTGAGGAACTGAAAGACATGAGAGGAATCATAAATAAACTGCAGAATGAACTAAGTGCAGTGCAAGAGGAGATAACAAACCTAAAAACAGGATCTCATCAGACTGTGGCCCAGGGGACCAACTCCTGGGTACCTGGAGATGCAGCAATCGCAGGGACCCCTACAATGGGTGCCACTTTTGCTGAAATGATGAAAAGCCCAGGAGCAATGTCCACAGTCAAGGAAGTTGTAATGAAAGCAGTATCCTCACATGAGGCAGCTAGATGCACGAGCCAGATACTGGAAAGGAAAAGAGCTGAAGTAGTGATAGGTGTTAAGGAACAAGAGGGTTCCACAAGGGAAGAATGGAGGTCTAAGGACAAAACTGCAGTGACAGGGATACTAAAGGAGATAGGTATGGAAGGGGCTGAAACATAGAAAAGTTTTTCCGGATTGGCCAGTACAACAAAGACAAAGACCGGTTGATCAAGGTAGCGCTCAAAAACGAGTGCATCAAAGAGGACATCCTAGTAAAATAGAGCAAACTGAAATATGTAACGAATTACAGACAGATATTCCATCAGAGGGACATGACCAGGAAAGAGATAATACAGGCAGCAGGTGCAAGGAAAAGGAGCAGGCTTAAGGAAAGGAGCCAGGGAATGTCAACCCCCAACCCAGCAATCCCAGGGGGAGTGTGGAACCCTAACCTTTGAAGAGTTAGAACGCCAGGATTCGAACCCATGCCGTCCAGGATCACCCCTAAATGTACACAGTACCGTGACCACCGCACCAATGATCGTCTATAAGGATTGGTCAGTACGTATTGGTCAAACTGTGTACGTTTAGGGGTGATCCTGGACGGCATAGATTCGAATCCTGGCCGGGTCAAAGAGTTCTTAGTGATATATAACTTGCGCGTTCATGCAGCTTTCTCACATAAGTTAGACTTAGTGCGGCCCGTGCATGCGCCAGAATTTGATGAAAAACTGTACTCAAATGGATCCATGAGTGTCGTCGGGGGTTGGTCAGTCAGGGAGCTTAGTTAATAAGCGCCAAGACTGACCAATCCTTATAGACGATCATTGGTGCGGTGGTCACGGTACTGTGTACGTTTAGGGGTGATCCTGGACGGCATGGGTTCGAATCCTGGCCGGGTCAAAGAGTTCCTAGTGATATATGGCTTGCGCGTTCATGCAGCTTTCTCACACACACACACACACACATATATATATATATATATATATATATATATATATATATATATATATATATATATATATATATATATATATATATATATATATATATATATATATATATTATCCATTGAAAGTGAAACAAAATGTATATGAAATACAGAAACCTGTCTTCTTACAAATTACGTCTGGATTTGGCCGTTTGCCCGTATGGCCGAAAATGGATATAATTTGAAAAAAAAATAAATAAAAAAAATTTAGGATTTTTGTTTACCAAAACAGTAAGTTAGGGGTCTGGTAGGTTAGGAGAGCAGAAAATTCTCCTAAAGTTTCAAAACATCATGAAAAACGTTAATTGAAAGTTTCCTCTTCTAACCTTATTGAGCAAGCCAGAGAACTGAAACCAATTTTATTTCAATTTACGTTCATTTTTGGTAATAGCGCGCATACGAACGAAAAGCGACGTTATTTTTAAGAGGACGGGTTTCACAGAAGATAAACATAAACGAGCTGAAGAAAACATATGCATGTGATACTATAAACACAACCGCCAATCTACTGGTGTACAAATTTCTGATCTTGAGCTCTATCATATCTACATTTGAAAGTGTATATGAAGTCAGCCTCCACCACATCACTTCCTAGTGCATTCCATTTACTAACAACTCTGACACTAAAAAAGTTTTTTCTAATGTTTCTGTGGCTCATTTTGGTACTCAGATTCTACCTGTGTCCTTTTGTTTGTGTACCACCGTTTTAAATAAATCCTTGTGTACCCTGTCAATTCCCTTGAGAATTTTGTATGTGGTGATCATGTCTCCCTGTAACATAACCCCCATCACTTAGCAGATACCGCGTGATTAGCTGATAAGTAGTACTTGTAATCTCGCGGAAGAGCTGTGGAAAATTAACTTTAGGTATACTGAAAATGATTAAAATGTTAAAAAGTGGGATTATCACCTGCTCAAAACGATTTTTTGCATACGACAGTTAACTTGGAGTTGGAGAAAAATAATGTGTTATTAGTGAAAGGAAAATAGGTCCATGAAAAAACGATATCATTGAGAGGTGTAAATTAAGCAAACTTGTATCGAAATGTAACCGTAGATGAGATACTTTGTTAATAGTAATATCATCACCTCCTGAGAGAAAATAAAAGATAGAACTGAGAACTTGTTATACCATAACATGATTACATTGAGATGCGATGGTATACACGACAAGTAAACTAAGATTAGGTAGTGAGAGGAAGAAGAGATTATGAGGTTGTAGGGTAAATCGTGTGATTATGCAGTTAACACAAAATTGTCATTCTATATGTTTAGGTATGCTGAAAATAAAAGTTGTCACCCTGCAAAAACTTGTCACTCTGAAAAATCGTGTTACTCTGCAAACTAACGTCACTCTGCACAAAACTTGTCACGAAGCCAAAAAAAAACTTTTCACTCTGGAAAGAGAAACGTGACTTATCATTCTGCAAAAAAACTTGTCACACAGCAAAAAAACTTGTCACTGCAAATGCACTCTGCTAAAACTTGTCACCCAGCAAAAAACTCACTTTGCCAAAAAACACTTGTCACTTTGCAAACGCTCTCTGAAAAAGCTTGCCACTCTGCAAAAAACTGACTCTGTATAACTAAAGTCAGTCTGCATAAACTATGAAGATATAATACAATATAGACTGATCGAGCAAAATCGATGATCAAACCGCTAATTTGAGATGGTCTGTATACTACATAGCTGACTAAAAACAATAATAATAAGAATGGTTGTATACCTTATCAATAAGAGCTTGAGAATTGTGTGGAATAGGTAAGGATTTTTGAGGTTAGTATGCATTGTGAATGTCCCATATGCGGAGGTACTCTAGCTCATCCACGCTCACCGGCCCCGCTCTCTCACAAAGGCTTCCCGCATTCCTAGTGACCCACACTCACCAACATCCCCTTGGCTTTCGCTCCGCTGAGCTATGATATTTGTCTACTATGAACTATGAAAGTTACAGAACAAATAAATAAATGTATCAACATATCTCGCTGATACATCATTGAGTATACTTTACTCTCTCTATGTTCAGAGCAATAAACTTGGTAACATTTATAAGTAATAGACACAAAGTTGGGTAGAGCTGTTTAGTCTATGCCTGATGCGTAAAGAGCAGTTGAAGATGATTGATAGGAAACAGGTGAGTGAGCGTAGGATGAAGCAGAAATGAGGAAAAGATTAGTTAAATTGTTTGATAGTATATAAACGATAGGGATATTTCTACTTATAAACTTTGATACGTTAAGAGTTTAGTTGTGAAGCAGAATGACTGGGCAATGCTAGATACTGCTTGAATGATAAGTTAATTTCTTTTTGAAACTGTAAAGTTATGTTATAGTTTGATGTTCCATAAATTTTCAATACAAAACCACCCCACTATTAGTTTTTGGTTCGTAACTACATAAGAAGTTATTATATGAAAGATTGAACAAGATATGAAAATATTAAAGTTATGATTGAATTCCTCGCTAAGATCGTGTGAGTGACGTTTAATGTGTTGAAACATCTTGAGAATGGTATGGTCATTAAGTAAGTATGCATTGTGAATAGTTCATCTAGGTAAGTAATAGGCAAGTATTAATAGTTAAGTACTCTCACTCATCCACATTCACCAGGTCACCTATATTCCTGGTCAACCAGTCTTGTGCGAATCTCCCCACCAGCCAGGCATATGCTCACCAGCCCGTCCTCCAAACAAAGGCCGAAAAGTAATTCCATGCACCCGTCAAACCCCCTGTTTATGAATGAAAACGGGTTTACACACGACAAACAACTGATTTCGTTCGAACACTCCGGAACAAGTTCTTCATTGACGAATTCTGTTCGAACCACAACGCTGTAAATGCTTCACCCACGTATTACAAATACAAATAATCGCCAATGGAACCTAAACACCTAATCTAACCTAACCAATGCCTATATTTGCACATTTATTCTAATATATTATAACATTAATTTATATTTGAGAAAATACCCGTTTTGAATGAACAGCATGGAAAAATTTAAGAATGCGTCTGTGGGGTCGACCGCTGGATGTAATGGAATAAGTCGAGGGCGGATTGATGCTCGCATCCTATTTATTTATTTATTTATATACAAGAAGGTACATTAGGTTTGTGAGAATACATAGCATAGTACAGTATTTACACTCTTGTAAAGCCACTAGTACGCGCAGCGTTTCGGGCAGGTCCTTAATCTAACAGATAATTTTAAGTAGGTAAATTCTATCAGAATTAATAAAATGATAACAAATACATTGCAAGAAAAAAAATGAGATGAGAGAGATTAGTAAGTATATTAAAGCACATTGGTATATTAAAGCTCTGATTGATTACATTGACAGCTTGATTGGTAATTTAAACAAGATTAATAGACACCATACAGCAGATTGACAGTACATATAAGAAGACAGCAATGATCGCAATGATAAAGATGTTCAGATTGGGTACATAAAGATTGGGAGATTGGGTAGCAATAGATACAGTGCAATTTTAAAGCAAAAGGTAAAAAACTATGAAGTTGAAATTAGGTACTTTTTAGTATTGTTTTTGAATGACGCAAAAGTTGGACAGCTTTTCAATTCAATAGGGAGTGAGTTCCATAGACTGGGTCCCTTTATTTGCATAGAGTGTTTACACAAATTAAGTTTGACTCTGGGGATATCAAAGAGATATTTATTTCTGGTGTGGTGATAATGGGTTTTATTACATCTGTCCAGGGAGAGTTTCAGAGCAGGATTTGCATTTAAGAACAGGGTTTTGTAAATGTAGTTGACACAAGAGATTTTGTGGAGTGAGATTATGTTTAGCATGTTTAGGGAGTTAAACAAGGGGGCTGAGTGTTGTCTGAAAGCAGAATTTGTTATTATTCTGATAGCAGATTTTTGCTGAGTGATGATGGACTTGAGGTGGTTTGCAGCGGTTGAACCCCATGCACAGATACCATAATTAAGATAGGGGTAGATTAGTGCATAATATAGAGAGATGAGAGCAGAGTTAGGTACATAATATCTGATTTTGGAGAGTATACCAACTGTTTTAGAGACTTTCTTAGTTATGTGTTGAATGTGGGTACTGAATTTGAATCTCTTGTCTAGGAATAGGCCAAGAAACTTTCCATCATTTTTATTGCTAATGTTTACATTGTCTATCTGAAGCTGAATTGCATTTGTAGATTTGCTTCCATATAAGATGTAGTAGGTCTTTTCTATGTTAAGTGTTAGTTTGTTGGTTGACATCCATAAGTGGACTTTTTTTTAGTTAATTATTAACAACATTATTTAGTATGTGGGTTGGGGTTAGAGTAGATAAGGGTAGTATCATCAGCAAACAAAATAGGTTTCAGAATGTTAGAGACATTAGGCAGATCATTGATGTATATAAGAAATAGGAGAGGTCCCAAAATGCTGCCCTGTGGCACTCCAACGGTTATTGGTAGAGTGGGAGAGGTTATATTATTGATGGCTACACATTGGTGTCTATCACTAAGATAGGATTGGATATAGTCCAGTGTATGGTCTCGGATTCCATAATGATGGAGTTTACGTAAGAGCTAATTTTGATTAGCAGTATCAAAGGCCTTTCTCAGGTCAATGAAGAGTCCAATCGGAAACTCATTTTTGTCAAGGGCTGAGTAAATTATATCAAGGAGACTAATAATTGCATCGTTGGTACTCTTTTGGGAGCTGAAGCCAAACTGACAGGGGCTAAGAATGTCGAATTTTACGAGGTAGGAGTAGAGCTGTTTGTAGATAATTTTTTCCAATATTTTTGATAGTATGGGTTGGTTTGATATTGGTCTATAATTGTTTATGTCTGCCGGATTACCTCCTTTATGAACTGGCGTTACTCTTGCTTTTTTAAGGATATCAGGGAAAGTATGACACTCAAGGGATTTGTTGAACAGCAGAGCTATAGGTGGCGCAAGGGCGTGGGAGGCGCTCTTGTATACAATGGATGGGATTTCACTGATGTTCCCAGCTTTGGTTTTTAGTGAGTGTATGATGGACACAACATCTGTCGGGCTGACTGGTGAAAGGAGAAGAGAGTTTGGATAGCTGCCCGAGAGATGTGTTGATATGTGTCTGAGTCAGTGGGATTATACTGGCAAGGTTAGCACCAACCGATGAAAAGAAGCTATTAAATTCATTCGCCATTTCTAAATCAGATGACGGTGTAAGGCCATCTTTAGAGAGTGTTATCTGGTTGTGAGAGTGTTGTTTAGTTCCTAGGATATTAGAGATGGTTTTCCATGTGCTTTTCATGTTGCCTTTTGCTTCTTTGAATCTAGTCTCATAATATGAAAGTTTAGCTTTTCTTATGATACTGGTAAGCACTGAATACCTCTTAACTACTTCCTTTGTAACTAGGCCAATCCTAAATTTCTTTTCATATTCATGTTTTTGTTAATTGATTTGATTATGCCACTTGTGAGCCACGGGTTCTTTTTTCTTTTATCAGTTACTTGTTTGGTAAGGAGGGGACAGTGAGTGTTGTAACGACATCAGAGTACGAACCCAGTTGCGACCCGAGAGGGCCGTAACACACAAACCCCCCCCCCCCCCCCCCCCCTCTTCCCTCGCCTTGTATCCCCATGTGCGTATATCACACGTGTTAAATAGGCAATCCTTGTCTACCCAGTCCTTTTCCCTGAGAATTTTGTATAATGTGGCCATGTATCTCAGCGACTTAATGTGCAGTTCACTCAGTCATACCTCCTAAATACCCCACTCTTCCTCTCTCTCTCTCTCTCTCTCTCTCTCTCCTCTCTCTCTCTCTCTCTCTCTCTCTCTCTCTCTCTCTCTCTCTCTCTCTCTCTCTCTCTCTCTCTCTCTCTCTCTCTCTCTCTCTCTCTCTCTCTCTGTCTCTCTCTCCCTCTCTCTCCCTTACGCTAGTAAAACAGTAATCAGTGGGGGTATGGATGAAGTACCCAGTCCGTTGAACGTGTCACTCCAGAAAGAAAGATTGACCATACCAGGTGAAGAGGTCGCAAGGTATTGAGCTGGTGTAACACTGTAAAAGTGTTTGGTTTAGTTTATTTAAAATATATATAGTACATGAGTCACAGACAGGGATTTGGAAAGGCGCCAGGTTGTCGGCCTGAGGTCTCACACCTCAAAGCGTTAATGACCCAAGTGACCTGAGGTCAGATCATGCGAATTTCACCTTACTTCTACTAATCTTATAATTGGAGCCTGGTAGCCTTCAAACTTGCCGACATTTAAGGAGTGGCTTGGTAGAAAGTTAGCTACTAGGTTCCCCAATAAATACTCGGAGAACTATCGATTCGAGAGCATTAAGAGAGCTTGGCGGAGTTAGCTACTAGGTTCCCCAATAAATACTCGGAGAACTATCGATTCGAGAGCATTAAGAGAACAACAGCAGTCAGGAGAGCAGAGAAGACGGCCCTAGCAGGGGGGGCTGTCGGCCGGCAGGGCGGGACAGTCTCTGTCAACTATAGACCCCCCCCTCTATCCAGCTATAGGCACACACTTGGTGAGTTGAACATTAAGGTGACTTGGTCGTGTTTTACAAGTGTTGTGTGATGATCAGGGGCAGTCAGTTGTAGTGTTCTCAGATTCTTGGAGGATGACTCACTTTACATATATAGATCTTGAACAGTGCTTAAATTATAATAGTTATCATGTGAAATATAATTGAATTTATTATTTAAATGGCCTTTAACTGTGTCCCCTATGTTTGGAATGAGTACATGTTTGGAGTTGATACATGATAAAGATGGGACAGATTAATAATGACCTCTTGATAACATCTTTTGAGAATTTTGTGATACAGACAAGTTCCATTCCTTGTCTTGTATGTGATGATCTAGAATGGATGGTGGCAGCATTTCGTCTCCTACTATCTACTCTTCTACTTCTACCTATCTACACCTCTCCCTCCACCCCTCTCTAAACTCTCACATTCAACTAATGACCCTCCTCGCTCCTCCCACCTCCCTATCTCTCACCCCAAACCCTCACTAATTACTTCACTATTCATTTCTTTCCTTTCGTTTTCTCTTATACGTTTGTGGCAATGTTTCTGTATTCTAGAGTTCTCTCTAGAGTTTCGGGTAACTGATCAAGTGACGGCGCCTTGTAGTCTTAGCACCTAGGTAGTCAAATACCGAGGTTACAAGGTGTTGAACGAGAGAGGTTGCCTTAGGAACTCTGGAGGGGCTCTAGAATAGTCAGCTAACTGGGGGCGGGATAACGGACTAGAGAGAGCTGTTTCCCCCGGCCTCGTTAGTTAACTGGGGGGTGGAATAATGGACTAGATAGAGTTATTTCCCCCCACCCCCCGTTACACTGGTGCTGCAGTAGGGGTATGTGGTCACCAACAACCATGTCTTTGCCTGTTCAGTTGAAAGAAAAGCCTAGAGCTGTGCAGACGTGTGGGGGTTAGGGGAGAGACAGAAAGCTAATAGAAACTAAGCAAAAAATTATTATTGCCCATGGGCCAGGTTCACGAAGGTACTTACGAAGGTTTTTCTTCTTAGATACGAATGTTTTCCTTCTTAGCGCCTTCGTGGCGGCTACGTTGGTATTCAGGTAGCAACAATAAATCGAAAAACCTTCGTAAGTTTGGCCCGGGATCTAAGTGTGGTATCGACCACTCGTAGCTGTACGTAACCTGGATATAACTAAATTTTTCTCTACTACATAACACTGGGATAGATTTTGATATAACAAAAAATTATTAGTTGGCGAATCTCGTGAAGAGGAGTCCTTCGTGTTAGTTATATATGCATTCTCTGCTTGAAACTTAAAGTAAATATGTCTTGTATCTTGTAACCCCAACCCACATACACTAAATAATGTTGTTAATAATGAACTAAAAAAAGTCCACTTATGGATGTCAACCAACAAACTAACACTTAACATAGAAAATACCTACTACATCTTATTTGCAAGCAAATCTACAAATGCAATTCAACTTCAGATAGACAATGTAAACATTAGCAATAAAAATGATGGAAAGTTTCTTGGCCTATTCCTAGACAAGAGACTCAACTTCAGTACCCACATACAACACATAACTAAGAAAGACTCTAAAACAGTTGGTATACTCTCCAAAATCATATATTATGTACCTAACTCTGCTTTCATCTCTCTATATTATGCATTAATCTATCCCTATCTTAATTATGGTATCTGTGCATGGGGTTTAACCACTGCAAACCACCTCAAGTCCAACATTACCCAGTAAAAATCTGCGATCAGAATAATAACAAATTCTGCTTTCAGACAACACTCAGCCCCCTTGTTTAACTCCCTAAACATGCTAAACATAATCTCACTCCACAAATTCTCTTGTGTCAACTACATTTACAAAACCCTGTTCTTAAATGCAAATCCGGCTCTGAAACTCTCCCTGGACAGATGCAATAGGACCCATTATCACCACACCAGAAATAAATATCTCTTTGATATCCCCAGAGTCAAACTTAATTTGTGTAAACACTCTATGCAAATAAAGAGACCCAGTTTATGGAACTCACTCCCTATTGAATTGAAAAGCTGTCCAACTCTTGCATCATTCAAAAACAATACTAAAAAGTACCTAATTTCATCTTCATAGTTTTTTACCTTTTGCTTTAAAACTGCACTGTATCTATTGCTACCCAATCTCCCAATCTTTATGTACCCAATCTGAACATCTTTATCATTGCGATCATTGCTGTCTTCTTATATGTACTGTCAATCTGCTGTATGGTGCCTATTAATCTTGTTTAAATTACCAATCAAGCTGTCAATGTAATCAATCAGATCTTTAATATTCCAATGTGCTTTAATATACTTACTAATCTCTCTCATCTCATTTTTTTTCTTGCAATGTATTTGTTATCATTTTATTAATTCTGATAGAATTTACCTACTTAAAATTATCTGTTAGATTAAGGACCTGCCCGAAACGCTGCGCGTACTAGTGGCTTTACAAGAGAGCAATTACTGTACTATGTATTCTCACAAACCCAATGTACCTTCTTGTATATAAATAAATAAATAGATAAATAAATTTCATGATAGAAGAATTAGTTTTATAATATCAAGATATTATACCCGTAGTTATTAAGTAAATGAACACTGGTGAACATGAAATATGAAAGAAGGTGATGAGCCCTGCCTGATGGGATTATTTACTATCACCAAATGCCCCTGTTCACCTAGTAGTAAGGGTGTACCTTAGCTATACATACCCATTTCTAATTCATTTAGTTCGGTTTTATTTTGAAATTAAATCTGGGTGAGACATAAAATAAAAATATGCTGCACAAATAATGTTAGGTAAGGAGAAGGGTAAAAACGTCAAAAACTTTATTCAATGAATACTTAAAACTATAATTATGACTATATGGACTATTAAAAAAGAAAGAGGGAAGTGAGGGTCCAAGACCTCTTCCTGTTATACAATTTGGGTGTGGAACAAGTAATTATCAAAAGAAGGCACCATGCCGGGAAGGCTATGTAGCAGTAAGGCAGTGAGGTGAGGCAGCTACTTATTTGAGAAATGCTTATTTTATTTACCTTATGAGCTGAGGCAACTTATTTTATTTGAGGAATACTTAGCTGATTCCTCTACATTTAGTATGGAAAAAATTTGTTTCCAAGACCTCTTCCTGTTACACAATTTGGCAGTGTGTAACCAAACTAGAAGTGCTCTACAAATCAAGGGACCCAGAATGTGGAATGACCTCCCGAATCGTGTCAAAGGCTGTACCTCTCTCAACCAGTTTAAGAGTAAAACCAAGTACTACCTATTTAACTCCATGTAACCTACCTTACACCCTAAATGTCAACCCATGTCTTGCTATTTTTTAAACAATGCTGCTTGTTCACCAGCGTGTACAATTGCTGATTTCTGCTATGTTACCCCCTTTTTTTGTATTCCTTCTTTCAACACAATTCATACCTAATCCCAATTACTATTAAGTTTTAGTCAAAGAGTTTTTTCCCCCACACCTTGCCCGAAATGCTATGAGTATTAGTGGCTTTAGGTATTGTATGTACTAGCTCTGTCTATAAATCCAACATTATGTTTGTAAATCAACTGTTTGTACCTTTCCTGAATAAAATTTATTTATTATTATTTATTTATTAATCAGTAAGTAAGTGTTAAAAGACGTCACCAAGCTGGGAAGGCTATGTAGCAACATTGTGTGTAATAATAAACCAATTTTTTTTTAGCAAATAATGCACCTGTATGGTAAAACAAATCCTGTCAGCAGTAAAAATATTGATGCAGTTATTTAAATAAAAAATATCATGAAAGAAATATTACTGGTGTATTTTTATCCTATCTTTTCGTACTGTACAGCATATCTAAGGAAGTGAAAAATTGAAACATAATGCACAAATTAATGAATGATTCAAAAATGATTAGCATGGATTAGCAGTTCAAAAGAAATATGACTATTACATATCAACATGAGATCTTAATGAACCATGGTTAACATGATTTAATAAGGATAATACAGTACTTGTAATAATACAAACAATAATTTAAAATCTTTATTACTGATTTTTTTTATTAAGAAGATTAGGTATACACAGCAATGTGCTGCTACCCTATTCTATATGGAATATTACACAGTGTAGATAAAAAACTAGCTATAAGTTTATCTATATATCCCATCTCACAAGATGGTAAGACATACATGGAAACAAGGTACAAAATACCAGCCTCAATACAAAAAACAAATCAACTCTGACTAAACAACTCTTCACGATTTTCACAAGAGGTAAGCACTGAATCATGGAAACATTATATTATAATTACTCTTACTAGTTTCTACAAGACTCCTCTCAAACAATGTATTTTTTAACATGTTAGGTACACACAGCAATGTGCTGCTTCCCTGTTATGTATGACGAAGCACACAGTGTAAATCAAAAACCAGTTGCAAGCTCATCCAACATCCTCACCTCACAGGATAGCCAGTCATACATGGAATCAGGAGAGAACAAAATACTTAAGGTTGATCTATTAGCCTCCACTGGCAAAATCTAGTTGCAGCAAAAGAATATTTTCCAATATTCCTGAGTGTATGAAGTAATTACAGAGCTCAAAGTACCTCATACCATTTGGTATGAAGTCACCCGCTGAAGCCGTAAATGCCAAATTCCAGCAAAAAAATATAATTAAGGCAATTAGCTGGCCCCTTTAACAAGCCGTAGGCTTTCAGTCTTCTTCGAGGCCACTAGATAGTTAGTGGCCCTTGGGTAAATTCAGTAAATATATACAATAATTGTCAGCGCATCTTCCGAGCAACAAGGACAGCTACACAGTATCTCTTAGAATTACGTACGTAAACAACAAATGTATCATATTTGTTTACTACAATGGCGTTGCTGGCTGTAGAAGTTGAAAAAACATAGTTTTACTTCGAAATATACTAATTTTATAAGAAAATTCGACGTAAATAGGAGGCAGTAGAGCTCCGATAAGCCAGCCTAAATCTTCAATATGAAGAATGTTGCTGCTCTCTGATTGGCCAAACGAAACACAGTAGTGACCTCTATCGGCACGCAGGTGAACCAACAAATATCTTCCTAAGTGGACCTACGTGAATTGCACCTAAGCATCTTCTTAGGGCATACTTAGGAACCTTCGTAGCAAAGCTACTTACGAAGAAATACATGGAGCTTCGTGAATCTAGATCCCCATGACTTGTCACTGAAGGGCTTACCTTCAACATGAGACCTTGCGTGTGCAAAGTCGTATACAAAGGTCATACAATATGTTGTGGTTTTCTTAAGGTTGAGGAGAGAGACGATGTACAGTCGTTAACTGGAAATTGTTACAACATGTCTCACCACACTGAGCAGCGTCTTGTTTGGTGAGAGGGGAGAGATTCTACACATTACCAAGGAGTCAGCATCAACAGCACCCACTATTACTGCGCACGTGAGTTGAGCTGAATAGTTAAGCATGTATGTAAGTATGTATGTATGTATGTATGTATGTATGTATGTATGTATGTATGTATGTATGTATGTATGTATGTATGTATGTATGTATGTATGTATGTACGTATGTATGTATGTGTGTGTGTGTGTGTGTGTGTGTGTGTGTGTATGTATGTATGTATGTATGTATGTATGTATGTATGTATGTATGTATGTATGTATGTATGTATGTATGTACTCACCTAGTTGTGCTTGCGGGGGTTGAGCTCTGGCTTTTTGGTCCCGCCTCTCAACCGTCAATCAACAGGTGTACAAGTTCCTGAGAACATTATTCCTATGTATGTATGTATGTATGTATGTATGTATGTATGTATGTATGTATGTATGTATGTATGTATGTATGTATGTATGTATGTATGTATGTATATAGACATCTTACACCTCACTTTCTCTAATATATATCTCTTTCCACTCTCCTCTTTCACTGAAGAAAAAAATTATGAACGAATTATTTTGATACTATGGTGATTCCTTTCAAACTAGCGTTCAACCAATATAGAACATGGACAAACAAAGCGTTCCATGACAAAGCGTTCGCGGAACGCCAGGCGAGTGTCTTACCACTACAATGTTGGGTTGGGTCTTGGTCACACATACTTACAACCACCCTCTGACGCAAACACATGCTGCGACCCCACAGGCGTGGCACCCACACATCTGGTGCACCACCTGGCACACCTGTTCTACTTCCAATACACCTGTTGCTCAGCTGCTCTCACACGGTCTACGTATAAGGGCCACACCCCTCTAATGCAGCCCATGGGTGGAGATTATTGCCAACTCCCCTAGACACAGACACCTGTACTGCATCAGTTGGACACCTGCTCAACCAAATGTTCACCTGTTACTCAAGAGCTCGCAGACTGAATCATAAATCTGCCAATTCACCTCCGGGGTGTCTTGCTCACACCTGTGGGGTGTCTAGCTCACACCTGTGGGGTGTCTTGCTCACACCTGTGGGGTGTCTTGCTCACACCTGTGGGGTGTCTTGCTCATACCTGTGGGGTGTCGTACTCACACATGTTGGGTGTCTTGCTCACACCTGTGGGGTGTCTTGCTCACACCTGTGGGGTGTCTTGCTCACACCTCTGGGGTGTCTTGCTGACACCTACTGGGTGTCTTGCTCACAATTCCGGGGTATATTCATTTGTTTGTCGCCTGGCAAACGAATGCAAAGTGACCCCATACAGTCTGGGGCTTCACTGGTGTTGGTGTTGTTGCATGCAATTGCAGATTGTTGCAGGGGCAACAATAGTCAAAGCAAACATTCGAATCCACGCCGCAGTACACGGTACCCTCATATTGTGGCGCTCAACAATGGGCTACCTAGAGTCTTTGAGGGAGGTATAATCTCACGTATATACCACTGTCATTCTCACTCATATTCACACACACACCCACACAATTTGTGTACTCACCTAGTTGTGTTTGCGGGGGTTGAGCTCTGGCTCTTTGGTCCCGCCTCTCAACCGTCAATCAACAGGTGTACAGATTCCTGAGCCTATTGGGCTCTATCATATCTACACTTGAAACTGTGTATGGAGTCAGCCTCCACCACATCACCCCTAATGCATTCCATTTGTCAACCACTATGACACTAAAAAAGTTCTTTCTAATATCTCTGTGACTCATTTGGGCACTCAGTTTCCACCTGTGTCCCCTTGTGCGTGTTCCCCTTGTGTTAAATAGACTGTCTTTATCTACCCTATCAATTCCCTTCAGAATCTTGAATGTGGTGATCATGTCCCTCCTAACTCTTCTGTCTTCTAGCGAAGTGAGGTTTAATTCCCGTAGTCTCTCCTCGTAGCACATACCTCTCAGCTCGGGTACTAGTCTGGTGGCAAACCTTTGAACCTTTTCCAGTTTATTCTTATCCTTGACTAGATATGGACTCCATGCTGGGGCTGCATACTCCAGGATTGGCCTGACATATGTGGTATACAAAGTTCTGAATGATTCTTTACGCAAGTTTCTGAATGCCATTCGTATGTTGGCCAGCCTGGCATATGCCGCTGATGTTATCCGCTTGATATGTGCTGTAGGAGACAGGTCTGGCGTGATATCAACCCCCAAGTCTTTTTCCTTCTCTGACTCCTGAAGAATTTCCTCTCCCAGATGATACCTTGTATCTGGCCTCCTGCTCCCTACACCTATCTTCATTACATTACATTTGGTTAGGTTAAACTCTAACAACCATTTGTTCGACCATTCCTTCAGCTTGTCTAGGTCTTCTTGAAGCCTCAAACAGTCCTCTTCTGTTTTAATCCTTCTCATAATTTTAGCATCGCCCGCAAACATTGAGAGAATGAATCGATACCCTCCGGGAGATCATTTACATATATCAGAAACAAGAAAGGACCGAGTACAGAGCCCTGTGGGACTCCACTGGTGACTTCACGCCAATCGGAGGTCTCACCCCTCACCGTAACTCTCTGCTTCCTATTGCTTAGATACTCCCTTATCCACTGGAGCACCTTACCAGCTACACCTGCCTGTCTCTCCACCTTATGTACCAGCCTCTTATGCGGTACTGTGTCAAAGGCTTTCCGACAATCCAAGAAAATGCAGTCCGCCCAGCCTTCTCTTTCTTGCTTAATCTTTGTCACCTGATCGTAGAATTCTATCAAGCCTGTAAGGCAAGATTTACCCTCCCTGAACCCATGTTGGCGATTTGTCACAAAGTCCCTTCTCTCCAGATGTGTTACCAGGTTTTTTCTCACGATCTTCTCCATCACCTTGCATGGTATACAAGTCAAGGACACTGGCCTGTAGTTTAGTGGCTCTTGCCTGTCGCCCTTTTTGTATATTGGGACCACATTCGCCGTCTTACATATTTCTGGTAGGTCACCCGTCTCCAGTGACTTACTATACACTATGGAGAGTGGCAAGCAAAGTGCCTCTGCACACTCTTTCAGTACCCATGGTGAGATCCCATTTGGACCAACAGCCTTTCTAACATCCAGATCCAGCAGGTGTCTCTTGACCTCCTCTCTCATAATTTCGAACTCTTCCAAGGCCGCCTGGTTTACCTCCCTTTCTCCTAGCACAGTGACCTCACTTTGTTCTATTGTGAAGACTTCCTGGAACCTCTTGTTGAGTTCTTCACACACCTCTCTGTCATTCTCTGTATACCTGTCCTCGCCTGTTCGAAGTTTCACTACCTGTTCTTTCACTGTTGTTTTCCTTCTGATGTGACTGTGGAGTAGCTTTGGTTCGGTCTCGGCTTTGTTTGCTATATCATTTTCAAAACTTTTCTCTGCTTCTCTTCTCACCCTGACGTACTCATTCCTGGTTCTCTGGTATCTCTCTCTTCTTCCTGGTGTTCTGTTATTCCGGAAGTTCCTCCACGCCCTTTTGTTCAGTTTCTTCGCTTCCATACATGCCCTATTATACCATGGATTCTTCTGTTGCTTCTCGGATTTTTCCCTTTGGGCCGGGATGAACCTGTTTACTGACTCCTGACACTTTTGGGTAACATAGTCCATCATATCCTGTACAGACATACCCTGTACCCTGTGTGTGTGTGTGTGTGTGTGTGTGTGTGTGTGTGTGTGTGTGTGTGTGTGTGTGTGTGTGTGTGTGTGTGTGTGTGTGTGTGTGTGTGTGTGTACTCACCTATTTGTACTCACATATTTGTGCTTGCAGGATCGAGCATTGACTCTTGGATCCCGCCTTTCCAGCTATCGGTTGTTTACAGCAATGACTCCTGTCCCATTTCCCTATCATACCTAATTTTAAAAGTATGAAAAGAGTTTGCTTCCACAACCTATTCCCCAAGTGCATTCCATTTTTCCACTACTCTCACGCTGAAAGAAAACTTCCTAACATCTCTGTGACTCATCTGAGTTTCCAGTTTCCACCCATGTCCCCTCGTTCTGTTATTATTACGTGTTAACATTTCATCTATTTCCACTTTGTCAATTCCCCTGAGTATTTTATATGTCCCTATCATATCTCCTCTCTCCCTTCTTTTCTCTAGTGTCGTAAGGTTCAGTTCTTTCAGACGCTCTTCATATCCCATCCCACGTAACTCTGGGACAAGCCTCGTCGCAAACCTCTGAACCTTCTCCAGTTTCCTTATGTGTTTCTTCAGGTGGGGGCTCCATGATGGCGGGGCATACTCTAAGACGGGTCTCACGTAGGCAGTGTAAAGTGCCCTAAAAGCCTCCTCATTTAGGTTTCTGAATGAAGTTCTAATTTTCGCCAGTGTAGAGTACGCTACTGTCGTTATCCTATTTACATGTGTCTCAGGAGTTAGATTAGGTGTCACATCCACTCCCAGGTCTCTTTCTCGAATCGTTACAGGTAGGCAGTTCCCCTTCATTGTGTACTGTCCCTTTGGTCTTCTATCACCTGATCCCATTTCCATAACTTTACATTTACTGGTGTTAAACTCCAGTAGCCATTTCCCTGACCATCTCTGCAACCTGTTTAAGTCCTCTTGGAGGATCCTACAATCCTCGTCTGTCACAACTCTTCTCATTAATTTTGCGTCATCCGCAAACATTGACAGGTATGATTCCACTCCTGTAAACATATAATTTACGTAAATTAGAAAGAGGATTGGTCCCAGCACCGATCCTTGAGGTACTCCACTTGTTACTGTTCGCCAGTCCGACTTCTCGCCCCTTACCATTACCCTCTGGCTCCTTCCTGTTAGGTAGTTCTTCACCCATGCTAGGGCCTTTGCGCTTACTCCTGCCTGCCTCTCAAGTTTGTATAGCAGTCTCATGTGCGGTACTGTATCACAGGCCTTTTGGCAGTCAAGAAATATGCAGTCTGCCCAGCCTTCTCTGTCCTGCCTTATCCTTGTTACTTTATCATAGAATTCTATAAGGTTTGTTAGGCATGATTTCCCTGTCCAGAACCCATGTTGGTGCTTGTTTACAAACCCAATGCTCTCCAGGTGCTCAACAAGTCTTAGCTCAATTATTCTTTCAAGTATTTTGCAGGGGATGCTTGTCAGTGATACAGGTCTGTAGTTAAGTGCCTCCTCCCTATCACCTTTCTTGAAAATCGGTACGACATTTGCCTCCTTCCAGCAACTGGGCAATTCTCCCGACATAAGTGACTCATTAAAGATCATTGCCGGAGGCACGCTGAGAGCCTGTGCTGCCTCTTTAAGTATCCACGGTGATACTTTGTCTGGTCCAACAGCTTTATTTGCATCCAGTGTTGTCAACTGTTTCATTACCTCCTCTGCTGTCACCTCTATATCTGATAGTCTTTCATCTAGGGTAATCGCTTCTAACAATGGGAGCTGCTCAGGCTCGGTTGTGAACACTCCATGGAAACTTGCATTCAGTACCTTGCCGATTTCCTTGTCGCTTTCTGTATATGCCCCTTCTGTTTTCCTCAGTCTTGTCACTTGGTCATTTACCGACATCTTCCTTCTTATATGGCTATGTAGTAATTTAGGTTACTTTTTCGCTTTGAGCTTTTTCGCTCTGTTACATCTAATCCTGCTGTCCTCTGTCCTTTGTCTTCTGTACTTCCTCCACTCCCTCCTGCTTTTCACCTTTGCTTCCAGACACTGTCTATTAAACCATTGATTATTATATTCCCTCCTGCTTTTTTCCATTACTGTTGGAATAAATCTCTCTTCTGCCTCCTTGCATTTCCATATGACTTGGTTCATCATACCTTGCACTGTTTTTCCTCTAAGTTCTTCCTCCCACTGCACTTCTCCCAGGTAGTCCCTTATCCTTCTGTAGTCCCCTTTTCTGTAATCAAGTCTCCTTTCCCGGACCTCTTGTCCTTTGGTCACAATTTTAAGCTCCATCATGTAGTCAAAGACTAGGACACAATGGTCACTGGCTCCTTGTGGTATTTCATGTTCCAACTTCTCAAGGTCTTCTACATTCTGGGTGAAAATGAGATCTAATAGGCTGGGCGTATCCACCTCCTCTTTCCCTAGTATCTTCCTTCACATGCTGTGTTAGGAAATTCCTGCCAATAACGTCTATCAGCTTCGCTCCCCAGGTCTCCTCCCCGCCATGGGGATTCCTCGTTTCCCAATATATCTCTCCGTGATTTAGGTCCCCCAAGACCAGCAGCTTCACTCTCATTCTATGCGGTATTGTTGCTGCCCTCTGCAGTTCATCTGTACATGCCTTTTTGCCGTCCTCGTACTCCTGCCTGGGCCTTCTACTGTTTGGTGGGGGATTGTAGAGTATCAAGATTACAATCTTCTTCCCATCCACTGTCAGAGTTCCATGTATGGAGTTCGTGCTTTCGTTGGTACCCGGATTTTCCAGCTCATCAAACTTCCATTTCCGCTTTATTAGGAGTGCCACTCTTCCTCCCTGTCTCTGTGTCCTTTCTTTTCTTATCACCTGGTACCCCTCTGGAAAGATTGCATCCAAGATCATGCCATTTATTTTAGTTTCCACTATTGCCACTATGTCTGGGTCTGCCTCACTAACTCTTTCTTTTATCTCTTCTGCTTTATTGGCTACCCCATCAGCATTGGTGTACCAAACCTTGAGACTCTTCTTGGAAACTCTGGTGTCAGAGTTCCCCCTTTCACCAGAGGTCTGGAGGGGACGGGGGGGTGTCTGAGGGGTGAGTGGGGGCTGTGGGGGTGACTTGGGGGTGCTAGGAGGGTGCCTGGGAGTGCCTGGTAGGCGAATGGGGTCTGGGCATCTAGGGAGGTAGGAAGGGCATAATGGGCCTGAAAGTTAGGGGTCTGAATAGCATAGGGGGGGGGGGTTGAGAAATAGAGTGAGACTGAGAGTCAGATAGAGGTTGAGAGGTTGGGGGGGGGGGAGAGAGGGATATTGAGGGCAGAGGGCTGAGAGGAGAATGGTGCATGGGTGCTGGGAGTGGAAGAGAGGGTGCATTAGTTTCGGGGGAATCGGGGGTAGGTGGGGGTTTTGGGGTAGAAGAGGGGAAGGGGGAGATGGGGGAAGGTGTTAGGGGGACACAAGGTGAGGGGGTTAAATGAGGGCTGGAGGTCATAGGAGGGGTGAGGGTTGGGTTGGGTTTGGGGGTGAGTGTAAGAGGGGTGCAGTGGAAGCTGGGATGGAGTAGATGGAATTGAAGGCAATGGAGTAGAAGGGGCAGGGGAGTAGGAAGGGGTAGTAGGGGAGGGGGGATGGGAAGGTGGGTTTGGGGAAGGCATGGCTTGACCCACTGGGGTCGTTGACAGGTGTGATGTAGCAGGGGCAGGGGAATCGTTGGGGAGGTGCAAATGTGGAAGGGACAGGGGGGTTTTGGGGGGATGAAGCAGGGGGGGTTTTGGGGGACTGAGGCAGGGGGGGATGTATAGGTGGGCTGAGTTGGGGAGGATGCGACCTGGGAGGTGACCTGGGAGGTGGCCTGGGAGGTGACCTGGGATGTGATCTGGGAGGTGAGACTACCTGAGAGGCTAGTTCGGTGTCGTGCTAGCCACCTATTCTTGTATGCTATTTGCTCATCTTTCGTCATAAACCTCTCTATAAACACATTGTAATGGGTTTCACTTCCTCTGAGTAAATGCTTGTTCCTCATTATGTACTCCACAGCCTCCTCATTGGAGAATTGCACCAGAACAGGTCTATTCTTGGTACAATTGTAAGGTCCTACCCGGTGGCTGATATCCGCCTCATGTTCTGCCATTCCTGCGCCAATACATCTCAATATCTCATGCAATTCATATTTTTTCGTCTCTATTCTCTCTTGTCATGTTGGTGCCCCAGATTCGAATAATCCATGTATTATAATAGACTGTCTCCTCAGTAATTCATTGTCATGCTGGTAGCCTGTCCCCTGGGGATTCTCCATCCCAACCACAGTCACTAACCCATCCCCCACTAATCCTCTGTCCTTAGACATGCTGTTAATCCTTCCTAATTCGTTTGTGATCCGAGCACATTCCCTCTCCCAGTCCTCTCTTCCCTTTCTAATCTCTTCCTGAATATAGAGCATAAGCTCTTGTTTCTGCCTCTCTACCGCATCCTGTATTTGCTGAAATAACTCGCTTTTAATCCCTTGGATTAGATCCTCCATCCAATCGCTCCTTCTCTCTACAAATTTCCCTATTAATTTATCTATAAATCTGTCCTCCTCCTCGTCCCTGCTGGTGATTGACCTTGAACCCCTTCCTGATCTTGTCATTGCAGTAACATCCTAGCCAAAAAGGCGCTCCTCAATACTTTGCACAATCTGCAGCACAAACAGGCGAGAAAGTACTCCACGCGGCTGGTCAGGTGTGAGGTCCCCGCGTCCCTGCGTCACAGCTGGTGAGGTCACTAGTAAGGCTCCGGCCCCACAATTTCAGCTCCACAATTTCACAATACCACAATGTACTCAACACTTATTTTCAGTGGTGCTGTTTCCACTGTTTTTCTTCACTTTCTTGTGGTTTGAGTGAGCTTACTAGTTATTCAATCACTCATATACACTCATATACGCATATACACTGATTATTCCCCCCAATTCACTAGCTACGCAAGAGCTTCCCAGACCCTTCTGCCCTCCGCGGCTGTCTGACCTCAGCTTGTGTGTGTGTGTGTGTGTGTGTGTGTGTGTGTGTGTGTGTATTCACCTAGTTGTGTTTGCGGGGGTTGAGCTTTGCTCTTTCGGCCCGCCTCTCAACTGTCAATCAACCGTTTACTAACTACTATTTTTTTCCTCCACACCACACACACACACACACTCCAGGAAGCAACCCATGACAGCTGACTAACTCCAAGGTACCTATTTACTGCTAGGTAACAGGGGCATTCTGGGTGAAAGAAACTTTGCCCATTTGTTTCTGCCTGGTCCGGGAATCGAACCCACACCACAGAATTACGAGTCTTGCGCGCTATCCACCAGGCTACCAGGCCCCCCCCTGTGTGTGTGTGTGTGTGTGTGTGTGTGTGTGCACTCACCTAGCTATACATATGGGAGTTGAGCTTTGACTCTTTGGTCCCGCCTCTCAACTGTCAATCTACTAGTGTACAGATTCCTGAGCTTCTCGAGCTCTATCTTATCTACATATGAAACTGTGTATGGAATCCTCCTCCTCCACATAACTTCCTAGTGCATTCCATTTACTAACTACTCTGACACTGAAAAAGTTCTTTCTAGTGTCTCTGTGGCTCATTTGAGTACTCAGCTTCCACCTGTGTCCCTTTGTGCACGTACCACAAATATTAAATACTCCATGTTGACCAAACCACACACTAGAAGATGAAAAGTCGACAACTTTTCGGTCCGTTCTGGGCCATTATCATGTCGATTGTGAAGAGACGAGCTTTTGTTGTTGTTTTAGATTTAGTGACTCAGCACAAAATGCCCACGTTGTAGGAAAATTGTCAGGATAGATATAATGAGGAGAACTACTAGGGCTTTGTACTGTACTAAATTAAAAACTTCATACATGCAAAATTAATTCTACTAAAGTCCCTAGCTAGGGTCGTAAATCCGAGCTCCTCTTTTCCTATTGACAGACTGTGGGCTGTAAGGGGCAGGTGGGGTCCCTAAAGATGAATGGAGAAGTTGAGTGAAGATCCACAATCAACCAGCAGACAATTTTTACACATCAGCTTGTATTGTTAATACAAGGATAAGATTTAATAACTTAGTTCTGTAACTGCCCAGCAAACAATTTTAGGTTGCCACAACATATCTGGAAAGTATTTGAAAGGATTGGAAACGTTTGTTTTATCGTATCAGATACGATATTGTGTGTGGACTTAAATAGGTTTCCAAAACTTATAACCAAAACCTACGTATCTAACACTAATTTGAGATGTTGTGGCAACTTTACAATCCTAACCTGAATCATTCATAATCCATTCATACACCAATATGAATCTCTTATGAAAGGTTTGAGCCTATAATCTGAACCCTTTTCACATCTTTGTGTTTAAAGTTAAATTTCTTGAAATTAAATTATATTTTATATTATATTATTTTTATTATATTTTATATTATATTATTATTTTCAATTTAAATATTAAAACCAATTTAAGGGTAAAAAAAAATCTAATAATTTATATTTCTTTTATTATTTACTAACAATTATAATTATTTACTAACGGAGAGAGGGGAGGCTGTACGGCGGAGAGTGGCGGCTGTGGCGGACAGTGGCGGATAGTGGCGGCAGCGGGCGAACAGTGGCGGCGGTGGCGGATAGTGGCGGCGGGCGGACAGTGGCGGCGGTGGTGGATAGTGGCGGCTTTGGCGGATAGTGGCGGCGGGCGGACCGTGGCAGCTGTGGCGGCGGTGGTGGACAGTGGCGGCGGGCGGACAGTGGCGGCGGCGGGCGGACAGTGCCGGCGGCGGGCGGACAGTGGCAGCGGCGGGCGGACAGTGGTGGCGGCGGGCGGACAGTGGTGGCGGCGGGCGGACAGTGGTGGCGGCGGGTGGACAGTGGTGGCGGCGGGCGGACAGTGGTGGCGGCGGCAGACAGTGGTGGCGGTGGCAGACAGTGGTGGCGGTGGCAGACAGTGGTGGCGGTGGCAGACAGTGGTGGCGGACAGTGGCGGCGGTGGCGCACAGTGGCGGCGGTGGCGGACAGTGGTGGCGGTGGCGGACACTGGCGGCTGTGTCTGGCGGTGGTGGCGGGCGGCGGCGGCTGTGATGAGTGGTGGCGGTTGTGGTGGGTGGTGGCGGCGGTGGTGGTGGGTGGTGGCGGCTGGTGGTGGTGGGTGGTGGCGGCGGTGGTGGTGGGTGGTGGTGGCGGCGGCTGGTGGTGGTGGGTGGTGGCGGCGGGTGGTGGGTGGTGGCGGCTGTGGTGGGTGGTGGCGATCGGCGGTGGTGGGGGCTGGTGGCGGCTGGCGGTGGCGGCTTGCGGTGGCGACTGTGGCAACGGGTGGTGACGGCTGATAGCGGGCGGTGGTGGCGGCTGGTGGCAAGTGGTGGTGGCGGTGGTGGCGGCTGGTGGTGGCGGCTGTGGTGGGTGGTGGCGGTGGTGTCGGCGGCGGCTGTGGTGGGTGGTGGTGGTGGCGGCGGCGGCTGTGGTGGGTGGTGGCGGCGGCGGCGGTGATGGGTGGTGGCGGCGGCGGTGATGGGTGGTGGCGGCGGTGGTGGTGGGTGGTGGTGGCGGCGGCGGTGATGGGTGGTGGCGGCGGTGGTGGTGGGTGGTGGTGGCGGCGGCGGCTGGTGGTGGTGGGTGGTGGCGGCGGGTGGCGGTGGTGGGTGGCGGTGGCTGGTGGCGGGTGGCGGCTGGTGGTGGGTGGTGGCGGCGGGTGGTGGGTGGCGGTGGTGGGTGGCGGTGGCTGGTGGCGGCTGGTGGTGGGTGGTGGCAGGTGGCGGCTGATGGTGGGTGGTGGGTGGTGGCGGGTGGCGGGTGGCGGCTGGTGGTGGGTGGCGGGTGGCGGCAGGTGGCGGCGGGTTGCGGCCAGCTGGGACACACCCTTCACCACTGAAGGTCTGAGCACAACTAACCATGTCTCTCTCACCACCAGAACAGTGTTGCCAGCTCGCGCTCTCAAAATGTTTCCTTCAAAGATTGTATATTATCTTTGAACAACAAGTTTGATTATCAAGGAAATAATGCATATATTATTGTCACATTAATACTGTGCAATATCTTATTACATTCCTGCTAAATAATTATAATTTGAAACAGGACAAAAATCCAACATATATATAAAAACCAACATTAGAGATCACGAGGCCTAGGCCTAGGCCTATCTGTGACCACACATCCTGCTTTGCTGGCCTGCTACCCTCTCACACCTCACACTCTTAACTCTCTCATAATCACTCTCACTCTCAATCACTCTTACGCACTATTACTCACTCTTACTCTCAATCACTTTTACACACTATTACTCACTCTTACTCTCAATCACTCTTACGCACTATTACTCACTCTTACTCTCAGTCATCCTTACTCACTCTCATACTCACTCTTACTGTCACTCTTACTCTCTGTCACTCTTACTCTCTGTCACTCTTACTCCCTGTCACTCTTACTCACTGTCACTCTTACTCTCTGTCACTCTTACTCTCTGTCACTCTTACTCTCTGTCACTCTTACTCTGTCATTCTTACTCACTCTCAGTCACCCTTACCCATTCATACTCACTCTCTCACTCTTACTCTCATACTCTTACTCTCAATTACTCTTACTCTCAATCACTCTTACTCCCAATCACTCCTATTCCCAATCACTCCTACTCTCAATCACTCCTACTCTCATTCTTACTCTTACTCCCAATCACTCTTACTCTCAATCACTCTTATTATCATTCTTACTCTTACTCTCACTCTTACTCTTACTCCCAATCACTCTTACTCTCAATCACTCTTACTCTCAATCACTCTTACTCTCATTCTTACTCTTACTCACTCTTACTCTCAATCACTCTTATTCTCATTCTTACTCCTACTCCCAATCACTCTTACTCCCAATCACTCTTACTCTCAATCACTCTTACTCCCAATCACTCTTACTCTCACTAACTCTCAATCACTCTTACTCTCACTCTAACTCTCAATCACTCTTACGCACTATTACTCTTACTCAGTCATCCTTACTCACTCTCATACTCACTCTTACTCTGTCACTCTTACTCTCTGTCACTCTTACTCTCTGTCACTCTTACTCTCTGTCACTCTTACTCTCTGTCACTCTTACTCTCTGTCACTCTTACTCTCTGTCACTCTTACTCTGTCACCTTTACTCTGTCACTCTTACTCTCTGTCACTCTTACTCTCTGTCACTCTTACTCTCTGTCACTCTTACTCTCTGTCACTCTTACTCTCTGTCACTCTGTCACTCTTACTCTGCCACCTTTACTCTCTGTCACCCTTACTCTCTGTCACTCTTACTCTCTGTCACTCTTACTCTCTGTCACTCTTACTCTCTGTCACTCTTACTCTCTGTCATTCTTACTCACTCTCAGTCACCCTTACCCATTCATACTCACTCTCTCACTCTTACTCTCATTCTCTTACTCTCAATTACTCTTACTCTCAATCACTCTTACTCCCAATCACTCCTACTCCCAATCACTCCTACTCCCAATCACTCCTACTCTCATTCTTACTCTTACTCTTACTCCCAATCACTCTTACTCTCAATCACTCTTATTCTCATTCTTACTCTTACTCTCACTCTTACTCTTACTCCCAATCACTCTTACTCCCAATCACTCTTACTCTCAATCACTCTTACTCTCATTCTTACTCTTACTCACTCTTACTCTCAATCACTCTTATTCTCATTCTTACTCCTACTCTCACTCTTACTCCTACTCACAATCACTCTTACACCCAATCGCTCTTACTCTCAATCATTCTTACTCTCAATCACTCTTACTCTCTCAATCACTCTAACTCTCATACTCACCCTTACTCTCAATCACTTTTACTCTCACTCTTACTCATTCTGTCACCCTTACTCTCACTCTTACTCACTCTGTCACTCTTACTCACTCTCAGTCACTCTTACTTATACTCACTCTTACTCACACTTACACACTCTCTGGCACTCTCACTCACCTTCAGTCACTCTTACTCACTCTTACCCACTCTTGCTCACTCTTACTCACTCTAGTTAATAAGAACACGCCAATATAAGACAACAAAACGTTTTCAGATTCGTTCACACCACTTTCCAGCAACTTTTATAATTTATATAAATTATCTTAGGGAATAATACATAAATTATATATTTAAACATGATATTAGTGTTTAGTGGAATGCATAAGGAGTCAAATTGTGTTAAAAAGAGCGATTTTTAGAAAATTTGGAAAACTACTTTTTTCTGATCATATTATAACAAAATGGATTTTGAACGTTTCACTCAGCCAATATATATCATTCACAATTTATTAATGAATTTTACAAAAAAAACACCATAAATTTTATATTTAAACATGTAAAAACTATTTGTAATACATTAGGAACAAAAAAGTTGAGAAAAACAATTTATTATAAAACCTTTGTGTTTGGATTTTTTTATTAAAAGTTTCTCAAAGGCTCTCCTGCACCATTCTCAATGCAAATCATTCCCACGCCTGTGGGAAGAGATAGACAAACGTTTTCTAGATGATTTGTGTTTGCTGGGTGAACACTGGTTCTGTATAAATCAGGGATCTAAACATGTACACAGCGAGCTTAGCAGCATAACTATAACAGCCAATATATATACACACTAATAAACACAACAATTAGTACTATAGAGGTATGATATATAAGAATATGCAATTAAATTACCTTAAAGGTCATCCATGTTCTGGTAACTAAGTACTAAAGATTATATTCAATTTGATAAACTTATATGATAAATTAAGGATAACTAAGTAAGAAATTATTAACCTAATGTATATGATCAATTATATTTACTATTATGTTCAATTTATTTGAGATTCAGTTGAGCTTGACTGGACTCCTCAATGACAGGGACACTCATGAGGGTGTGTACTTCCTGTGGGTCCAGATAACTTGAACAGCTTTAGTCGCTGCAGGATTAATAAATACTTACTTAAATACAGACGAATTTGTATATATTAAGGTTATACAGGTCTGCAATTGGCCAATTAACACACAATAACACTCTATATACAGTACTTATGTCTGTGTGCCGGGTGCCGTCTGACAAGTGGCCAGACTGGATAACTCTTGTTTAGTTCAGGCACTAGATTTTATGTCACAGCTTAGCTCTTTATTGTTCTGGTAGCTTGCTAATTGATTACGTCCTTAATTGCGTTTGCAGTAGGATCAGATCGGTATTGATGGTGGAGGTGGAGGTGGCGTCACTGGTGGCTCCACTTTACACTCTTATTTAGATAAAGTACTAGGAATTTTCCTTATAAATATATTGTCCAGGTACTCCCACAGTTCTAGAGAGTAATCACTGGTGATAGAGATATGTTATTATGGTGTCCTTTATAGAATAATGTTTGCAAGGCACTATCACACTTGTTCACTCTGTAAACAACTCATTCTGCCTCGGGGCGCCCCGTAGGTTGCTTTACTCCCGAGTTGGCTCCTCCCTTTTTTTGAGGAAGGTATTCTTCAATGAATATTGATTGATTATTTTTACTGTCTAGACATATGATTGAAATAAGATGTGATTATAAAATAATTAGATATAAGATTTAAAGATTATAAGTAGTACTTGTTAGTACTATTGACTGTTATTAAGAATTTGATTTAATCATCACCGGAAATCGATTGATTGTTCCAATACTTTTTTAATTAAGATATTCTTCTCGAAGCTTCTAGAACTTTGAGAAATCATGCACAAAGTCACGTAAGCACCTATAGGGCCCTATGGTGTACGTGATCAAAGTGGCATTGTCATCTAGGATCCAGATGTAGGATATAATGAATCTGTGGGGATTCTGAGATGATTTTAATATAGATTTTGATAATGATTTTGAAATAATATATTTCTTAGATAATAATATAGATATTGTAGGTAAAATTTTTCACATATGTAGCACAGGCTATAGTGAGCCCATAATTGAGTTTGACTATTCGTGATAACCTTGTTACTGTGATTTTTGGGTCAATGTTTTAAATTGAGTTGGGGTTTTCTCTTTTCCCCTGTTTCGTTTTCACTTCTGTTTTAGTGCACTGGTTTTAGTCTTGTTTTAATAACATTTCTTGGTGGCATACGTACATGCAGATTGTTCACTAGTGTATCCCATTCCTCAACTGCTTTTGTAATCATTGTAGTCGCTGTGAAACTTGCATCTAATTAAAATTAAAAAAAATGTTTATTCAGGTAAAATTACATACATAGATGAATTACAAACATAACGTTGGATGTATAAATAGAGCAACTACATACAATACCTAAGGCCACTAATAGCATAGCGTTTCGGGCAAATGCCGCTGCTGTCGTTGGATTAATGTTAAGTTTGATGCGCAGGGCTTCAGTTGCTTCACTTTACAGTAAGTAATGCAATTGTGGCGCCTCTGCATCTGTTCTACAGATATAACACTCTTTAACTATAGGAAATATTATCTCCAAGCAGTAGCACTTGTAACCAAGTCTGAATTTGTGTATGGCTACTGCAATATCTCTGGATTTCTTTTTGACAGGCTTGAGAGAGGAGTACCCAGTCGTTACTTTAGCTCTGTGGCGACTTTTGATAGTTGGGAATATTTTCTTCTTGATTTGCTCCTTAATCTGTGAAAACTTGTACGTATTTTAACCTATACGACAGATAGAGTAATGACAGTTTTTGCTAGCGAGTCTGCCTTTTCATTACCATCTATGCCAATGTGACTTTGTATCCGTAGGGTGATTGACAGCCCTAAATTGTGTGCTTCATTTCATATATGTAGGATTTCTGTCATGTATATTATCTCTGTTCTGGCTGGATAACAATGCCTGGAGCGAAGATTTAGAGTTGGTATGAATGATGACATCATGTAAATTATTCTCAATTGTATAATTTATGGCCTTCTTCAGGGCATATAATTATGTTTGCAAAAATGTTCATGTACCCATTGTTCATGCTCCAGTAGGCTGCATGGTTGTTAGTGTAAACTGCTGCCCCAGCAGAACATCTTTCTTGATGAACTGATCCATCTGTGAAGATGTAAGTGGTTGTCAGTCCTGAGATGGTTTCCATTTGACTGCCTTGAGCCTTTGCGAGTCACATGCTGATTTTTGTAACTGGTAATCATTTAATGATTATCTTTAGACTCGATTTGTCTGATCCTGTTCTCTAAGGCTAGTAAGTTGGTTTAAATTCTTAGATTCTCTCGACACGTCCATGTAAGTGCTCACAACATTGTTCTGCGGGCATCATTTTGAGACACTTCCAGTTCCTCTTATTGATTATTGCTGAGGGATGTAAGAGCAGGAGCAGCATAGTCAATGAGTGACCTAACTGCTTGAACGTAGTACATTTTGAACACTGGTAGAGATGCCCATCTCTAGGACGTGTCAGGAAGAGCAAAATGCCCCCCAGCATAAGTAAGGCAAGAGAGAGAGAGGGGAGGAAGAGGAAATATTAGAGGAAGCTAAAAACAAGGGGAAAGATAGGTCCAATAAAGATTTTGTTGGGGGTAATAAAAGGCCTAAATGGGAACGAAAGAGAATGTGAAACAAACAAAAAGAAAGAAAAAGAGTGGGTAGGTTTATGTTAGATCATGTTTGTTTGAATGTTTAGAACATTTGATCATGTTCTGAGAAACATAATCAAGTAAGTAATTGTTAAAATAAGGCACCAAGCTGAGAAAGCTATGTAGCACCATCAAATGTGCGGGATAATCATAGGGCGATAAATATCACTAAGGATGCCAATACGAGAACAAAAACTCATAAGGCAAACGATATCAAAACTATCCAAATCACCAAGAATTCTATCGAGGGACAAGAGACTGCAAGGGATGGTCGGGAAGCAAGACCCACGTACGTCCTGGAAGTCAAGACATTCAACAAGGATATGCATGACCGTAAGAGACAATGCAGTTTGGACAAGATGGAGCAGGGCGGCGCTCCATTAAGTGCCCATGAGTTAAACGTGTACAGCCAATACGTAACCAGAGCCGTTTCCCACCGCTGGTTTTAATGGAAGGAGGAAGGCCACGGGGACACGCTACTCTTAATAGCACCCAGTTTGTTATCAGTAATGTAAGAAAAAGACCAACGACCCTGCCAACAAGCAAGAATGGTGGAATGAATAATTGGGTAACTGTCAGAATAAGGATACCTTTACGGGAGATGGGACAGGTGCGGATAGTTTCCTTTCGGCAGCATCCGCATGCTCATTAAAGGACATAATAATATGGCTGGAAACCCAGCAAAACTTCACTGTCCTAAATCTGTTGGAGATAAGAAACAATGTGGAATATCGACGACCACAGGATGGGCTGGATTAAAGGACTCCAAAGCCATGAGGGCACTGCAAGAGTACACTGCAAAAACAAAAAAGGATTGACAGTGTGAAAGCAGTTGACGAAGAGCATATAGATTAGCATAAAATTCGGCCGTGAAGATTCTAGTCTCCAGAGGCAGACGATACATATAGGTGTGGTCAGGAAAACCAACAGAGTAACCTTACACCGTCTACAGACGTCGACATATAGGTGAAGAGGAAAATGGAGTGGGAGTGTGACGACAAGTGTTCAAGAAAAAAACGTTTCAGAACTGTAGGAGGGGTAAAAACTTTAGTCACGAGGGTCAAGGTTTTACAAAATTTAGGAAGGGTGGGGGGGGGGGGACCCTCCACGGGAGCAAAGCCAGAACGATACATGGAGAAATATTGGTAACACGAACAGAAAGACCATTTTGTAAGCGAGACAACCGTACAGAAAGTGGTAGGTGTTGAAGGGGGAACATGAATCACAGGAGGCGTAAAAATCAAGGCACGACATTAGCGAGAGAGAGAGGGTGTTGTAAGGACTGTGCAAGTCAGCGAAGACATTAGCGATCACGGTGATCCTGTAGAGACAGGATGCCAGTTTCAACATACAGGCTTAGGGTCGGAGTCGAACGAAAGGCACCAAAGCTGAGGCATAACCCAGTATGGTGCAGAGCATCAAGACGGCGAAGGGTAGAAAGAGAAGCAGACGAGTAAGCAGGACATCCATAATCGAGTTTAGAAAGAACGAGAGAGGAATGTAATGAGAAGAGCGTGCGCTTATCAGCTCCCCATGAAGTATGGGCAAGACCTTAAATAAGTTAAGGGTTTAGAGTATTCAATTCGGAAGTAAAAGTTATGGAGTGACAAAGACAAATGAGTGTCAAAAATTTGCCCCAAAAGCTTAGCAGAATCTATATTCAAAATGGGATGACCATAAAGCGTCTGAGGGACGAAGAGCGATCTGCTTCCAAGGGAAAGTCTTAGCAAAATTTTTAGTTGTAAAGAACTTGAAACATTGATTGGTGGCCCAAGACGACATGACTGTTATCTACCTAGTTCAACAAGGCTCATGTATATGTCCTGTTCCTAGTTCCTAGCAGATACAATTTTAATTAAAATGTACAAGTAAAAACTCATGAATATTAAAGTAAACATATGTATATGTTTCTCTTTATATGGTATAATACAATCACTGCAATATAATCCTAATTGACGGTATAGCTAACATAATATATGTCTCCTCAGATAACTATCACCTACATTAGAACAAGAAAACAATTACGAAACTTAACTTTAAGTAGAATTACATGTTCCCAGAAAAGACCCAAGACAGCTATTGTGGAGAGTTTCTCATGAGTAGGCTCCACAAAGTCCATGAGTCCAGACACAAAACAGAACGCTTTAAAAGAGACCAACGTCGTCTATGCCTTCAAATGCCCTCTTGGGGATAATAAGCCTAAAAAAACTCAGTATATAGGCAAAGACAACAACATCTCTTTCCAGGCGTTTAACGATGCATAAACAACAGGGCTCCATTAAGGAACAAATAGTCTCTTCCCACAACCAAACCATCACCAGAGAAATCTTAGCAAACAACACAGAAATCATCGATAGATACAGCGATAGCAGGCGGATTGACGTCTGCGAGGCACTACACATCAAGAAGTCAACACCAGCAATCAACAGCCAATTAATGCACAACTATATTCTACCCACTTCAAGACTCCGCTCCAATATAGAAGCATCAAGAAATGTGGGCCAATAAAAATAGACCTTCTGAAGTTACCTACCTTTAATACCCATTGTTTCGTGTCCTGTCTTGTGTTAAAAGTTTATTTTCACCTCATCCAAAACTATTGTAACATGTCACTTCACCCAAATGTAGGTATAAAAACTCGAAGATGTTTAAGCTCTATTCAATTAAAGTTGTGTGTGTGTGTGTGTAAACTAAATTCTTTGAAAATGTAATAAGTTTTACGAAACGCACTCAAGTGTCGCGTCAGACTAGAAATAAAAATGAATTTTGGAGAATTGATTTTTGAATTACCATCAACAGTGAAAAGAAACGTAAGAAAGATCGAGAAAATTCGTGTTAGAATTATTAATCTTACTTTTTCGGTCATATTTAATAATATAGGTCTACAGGAAAGACTGCTTCCAAAATATACTAATATTAAAACGCACGACCCAGCAGCAAGGAATCAAGCCTTCACGATAAAATATCGCCAAGATCTGATTCGTGATCAGATATACGAGGCAGAAAATGAAATCAAAGACAACAAAATGCAACTACTTCATGCTACAAACGAATGGAGAAACAGCAACATCGACGAAAGTCTCCGTACTCGCATTGAACAACACCTCGACATCCTCACAGACCGACATCACCTCAGCACTGAAACAAGGATAATCAAGAAACTAACAACGTTATATGGAGGACCTATGGCAATTCCACGACCAAGAGATGGCTTCCTGAACCTTGCAGGAATCAACCTCACTGAGGACCAAGTCACTCTCCTAAATCTGGGTATAAACTGTCATGTTATGTCCAGACCGAGTGAGATGGCCTGGAAAGTGGAGTTGGAGATTCTGTTGGACGACATATTCGACCTCGAGACACAAAAGAAGGTCACCACCAAAGATACCTTACAAGCAGAACTTATTGTGGAAGGAGGAAAGAATCGAGGCAACTACAGAAGCACCATACTGTCCCCCGAGCTCAAAGCGGCAGCTAAGAGCCTTCGGGAGAACAAGAAGATAGTTGTCAGGAGAGGTGACAAGTCGCCAATATAAGTCATTCTTAAAAAAGACGAATATCTGGCGAAAATGAACCTCATACTCTCTGACCAAACTAAATTCCAAAGGGTAACGAAGGACACTACAGCCGTATTGAAAGCAAAGGTCAACAAATTGATCGAAACTGTGAACGCCTAGAAATCCAGACTCCACCTGCCAAAGATTATTGGGGAATATAAACCTGGATATGCGTATGGAAATGTCAAGACACACAAGCCTGGAAACCCACTTCAGCCAATCATCAGCCAGATACCCACACCCACGTACAGTCTGGTGAAACGACTCAACGGCTTGCTGACTCCTTATGTCCCTTGCGCCTTCAGCCTGAAGTCTCCAAAGGAATTTGTTGACTTACTGCGGGGAACACGGGCCACAGGGACAAGAGCCTCGTTGGATGTAGAATCACTGTTTACCAACTTACCTGTGGATGAAACAATCGAGATGATAGCCGACAGAGTGTATCGTGATCCGGCCTGTACTCCTCTTGACATACCAGAAAACATTCTAAGGAAACTACTCCAAGCTTGTACTAAAGAGGCACCCTTCTTGAGCCCGGATGGACACATGTATATGCAAGTAGATGGGGTCGCCATGGGTTCTCCCCTAGGTGTCCTGTTTGCAAACTTCTACATGGGTACCATCGAGCAAAAAGTCTTAGTCGACATGAACTTGAAACCGGTCATATACTGCAGGTATGTTGACGACATTTTTACACAGGTACCTGATGTCAGAGATCTGCAGGAGCTGAAGGAGGCATTTGAGCGAAATTCTGTGTTGCGTTTCACTTACGAGATGGAGAAGGATGGGATGTTGCTCTTTCTAGATGTAACAGTCATGGAAAGGAGCGGAGGTTTCCACATTGCAGTCAACACTAAGGAAACAAACATAGGAATGTGCCTCAATGCCAACAGTGACTGCCCAGACAGGTACAAGAGGAGTGTCGTTAATGCTTATGTCGACCGTGCTTTCAGCCACAGCTCAGGATGGAAGCAAGTCGATGAAGAACTCTGTAGGGTAAGACAGGTCCTGGTCAACAACGGCTTCTCC
>NC_091165.1:43426215-43608715 GCF_040958095.1 Procambarus clarkii | reverse complement strand
CAGTCAATGACATCATCAAGAGAAGTTTGGCTTCAGCTGGGTGCCCAGCACAAAGGGAACCTCAGTTGTGCAGGCCTGACAACAGCCAAAAACGCCCTGGTGGAGTCACCCTGCAGCCGTGGAGGGAAGGTAAACAGGTCGTGTGGGACTACACGTGTGCATCCACATTGGCTGATACCTATCTACCTTACAGCGCAGCTGAGAGAGGCGGGGCGGCCACCTTCAGGGAGACCCAGTAAACTAACAAGTACAGGGACCTAGAACGTTGTTACAGGTTCGTGCCAATAGGCTCTGAGACTCTGGGCGCCTGGGGTAAATGTGCACTTAAGTTCCTGAAGGAGCTGGGCGAGGAACTCATTGGGAAGACTAGAGACCCAAGAGCGGCCAGTTTTATGTTCCAGCGCCTCAGAGTCGCTGTTCAGAGGGGAAATGCGTGTTGTATCTTGGGTACGCACCCGACCCCCGAGGAACTGGACGAGGTCTTCGAACACTGATTGGTATATTGTTATATTGTTATATAAATATATATATATATATATATATATATATATATATATATATATATATATATATATATATATATATATATATATATATATATATATATATATATATATATATATATATATATATATATATATATATATATATATATATGTATATATACAGTATATATATATGAGCTGGTTGTATACTATTATTATGGCAAGATTTAACCCACTTGGTGAGGGAGTAATAAGTGGCAAGCCAGGAGTTGGGCAACCACTTGATATAGAAGGCTGGTGAAGCCAGGAGGGTATTGGATTGCAACCAGGTTATAGTAGCTTAAACTGTTTTGGTTAATATTCTTATTTCTTTTGTGCAAGTGTACTGTAGATGTTCTTTGTCCATTAAATGTATATAGATAGCAGGTGTTTGCCCTTGTCCTGGTGAGGCTTACTAGAAAGCAGAAAAGAGAGAGAAAGAATTACAGCTGCATACAGGGGGGTAAAGAATACTAATTCAGAAAAGGGGATTGAGGAGATTATTCCAATCAAGGAGATAATCGGGTAGTCACGGCAGCTCCAGTAGGGTGTGTGCACAATACAACGAGGCTAGTGTTCGAGCTGCACCCCCAGATGTGACGTCTGAACCTCTCTCCAAGTTCAAAAGGCGTACAGGATGACCTTTTGAGAAAACTACTAGCACTGTAGAGTTCATTGTTGGTCGACCGGCGGTAGCGAAAGTGTGGCTGCCGAGGTCGGTTGTCTGTTCCGGCGGAGAGTGGTTGGGGCACGTTGTCTGCCTGTATGCAAAGAAAAATCTGGTACAGTAACCAGAGATCTTTGGAGATTTAAGCTTCATAAGCCCCATCCCCGTCAGGTGATGGGGCTGGGACACAAGAATAGGCAACGGAAAAAGTAGGGGGATGGAGGAAATATCAGTACAAATCAAGGGAGCAGTAGAGTTAGGGGCCCCAGCAAAAGATGGGGGAAGGAGGGGGGGGAGGAGGAGAGAAAGGAATAGACACGAAAGTGACCAGGACGAGCACCAACCATCGGCTCCTGGAGACATAAAAAAAGTGGTGAAAACTGTGTTATCAGAAGTTGGAGTTCATAAAAGTTGACATAAAATCCACGAATATTCCATTGAAGAATAAACATTGTCAAAAGGAGAGAGATAAGCAAAAGAGAACAATGAAAAGACAATGGCAAAGAAGAACACCGTATACCAAATAAGATCAGGATCAAGATCAGTGAAATCAGGGTTTACGGGGGCATGGGTAAATTTAGCAATGATGATGAAGTCAAGGGAGTGGGAGGACGGACCAGAGGCGGACGGACAGGGTCCAGAGCTGGAGGAGGTAATAGAGAGGGGCAGTCAAAGGAATCAGGGAAAGGGAGGGCAGAAACAGGGAAGCACACCTCAGCAAGGGCAGCAACCGAGAGAGAAGCGAGGGCTAAAGGAATCTCCTTAACCGGAATAGGGGACTCGACCACTGAAATGGGAGGGGATGTAGTGATAAAGTCGAAGTCAGAGGATGGCGAAGAAAATGATGCCTTCATACCTGCCGGGGAGGACGGAGAGGAGACAGGCTTACGTTTCTGACTTAAAGAGACAGGTGTGCCAACAGCAACGTGCTGGGTGACAGTCTCCAAAGTCTCAACAGGAGGAAAACGGGAGCATCATCCAGCAATCAGCAAAAAGATTGCTGGTGGGATGATGAACAACAGCTTGGAAAGACAGGCAGCATTGAGGGCCAAGAGACAGGGGGAAGGGCTGGAAAGAAGGATCGGGGGGAGACGGGAAAGAAGACACAAGAGACATAGCAGACTGGAAAGGAAGGAGGGAAACACCAGATGGAGAACAAGTAGGACGACCCCCGTGGTTCAGAACGTAAATGGAACAGGGGAGAAGGCAGTGGGCGTGTCCGAGTCCACGGCACGGAAACGGCTGTGAGACTGAGAAAAGAGGGAAGGGCGAGGGGAGGTATAACGCAACACACAAGCATAAGATATACTAGCGAAAGAAGAGAGACAGATGACTTGGCATCTCGCCCTAGGAAAAAGACAAACGATCGCGATGCTTCAAATTGAGGAAGTCTTGCTCAAATTTTTAGTTTATACACCATGCTCAGATTTCCAACACTTATTGTACAGTCTAGGAGATGGAATGTACTCCTGAATGGAGCAGCTAGTACCAGCAAGAATTATAGAAGGTGGAAGGAACCTACATCAAAAGTGATCTTCACAACGCGAAAAGACTGATGACGACGACCACGAGGGGGTCGCGTAAACGTATCAACCTGGAGGACAAAAGGGCCTTAGGCTTCAGAGATATGTTTAATATCCTCGTGGCAGTCTTTCAGATCCATAACATCAGTCACAAGCGGGAGCGAACTGATACTACTGGAGCATGCCTACTATCTCTATTGGAGCATGCCTACTGTCTCTACTGGAGCATGCCTACTGACCCTACGGGAGCATGCCTACTGTCTCTACTGGAGCATGCCTACTATCTCTACTGGAGTATGCCTACTGTCTCTACTGGAGCATGCCTACTGACCCTACGGGAGCATGCCTACTGTCTCTACTGGAGCATGCCTACTGACCGTACTGGAGCATGCCTACTGACCCTATTCGAGCATGCCTACTGACCCTACTGGAGCATGCCTACTGACTCTACTGGAGCATGCCTACTGACCCTATTCGAGCATGCCAACTGACCCTACTGGAGCATGCCTACTGTCTCTACTGAAACATGCCTACTAACCCTACAGGAGCATGCCTACTGTCTCTACTGGAGCATGCCAACTGACCGTACTGGAGCATGCCTACTGTCTCTACTGGAACATGCCTACTGACCCTACGGGAGCATTCCTACTGTCTCTACTGGAGCATGCCAACTGACCGTACTGGAGCATGCCTACTGTCTCTACTGGAGCATGCCTACTGACCGTACTGGAGCATGCCTACTGTCTCTACTGGAGCATGCCTACTGACCGTACTGGAGCATGCCTACTGACCCTACTGTAGCATGCCTACTGATCCTACTGGAGCATGCCTACATACCGTACTGGAGCATGCCTACATACCGTACTGGAGCATGCCTACTTACCGTACTGGAGCATGCCTACTTACCGTACTGGAGCATGCCTACATACCGTACTGGAGCATGCCTACTTACCGTACTGGAGCATGCCTACTGATCCTACTGGAGCATGCCTACTGATAACACTGGAGCATCCCTACTGATCTTACTGGAGCATGCTAATTGATTCTACTGTAGTTCAATCAATAAGCACTATAGAGAAGGTCTAGTAGATTTCATGTTTCAGGACTGAAACATGACAGGGGCGGGTAGCAAGCGGAGGAGCACTGATCTGAGGCAGGAAATACCTAACGGACAGGAGTCGGAGAGTTGCAGTGTTGACAAAGAAGTCTCCTGGCACAGGGTAACAAGCGGAGTACCTCCAGGATCGGTGTTGGTAGCCATACAATTTCTCATATATGTAAATGTCCTCTCCAAATGAGTCGAGTCTAATATTTTGAAGCTTGCAGAGGAAGTAAAATTTGATTTGAAAACTAGACACACAAACATTTGAGTGCATATAGGGGAGTTCACACATCCACACACAACCATTTGAGTACATATTGGCGAGTATAAACACCCACACACACACACATTTGAGTGCATATTGGCGAGTACATACACCCACACACAAACATTTGAGTACATATTGCCGAGTACATACACACACACACACACACACACATTTGAGTCCATATTCGAAAGTACATACACCCACACACACACACACATTTTAATGTATATTGGCGAGTACATATACCCACACAGAAACATTTGAGTACATATTGGCGAGCACATACACACATACACAAACATTTGAGTACATATAGGCGAGTACATACACCCAAATTCTAACATTTAAGCACATATAGGCGAGTACACACACCCACAATATAATTACTCATTGATCATCATGAATGGAAAGCTGGAGATTGAATTTTCAGTTAAAATATGAAATACTCTTGAAGGTTAGTGACCATAGAGTGGGAGCGGCCGCTGGTGTCCTGGTGGTCATCAGGACCCACTATTACTCAGGAAGATAAGTGACCTTAGAGTGGGAGCGGCCGCTGGTGTCCTGGTGGTCATCAGGACTAACTATTACTCAGGAAGATAAGTGACCATAGAGTGGGAGCGGTCGCTGGTGTCCTGGTGGTCATCAGGTCGGACCGGATTCGGATTGATGTCCATAGGGAATGGAAAGGATGGGGGAGGTAGAGGGATGGGGAGATGAAATTCAGGAAGAGGATGCGGGTGTAGAGAGAGAGGAGGTTTGAAAGTTCGGTGGCCTGTCCACTCAGGTCGGACTCATTATGGTGCATTTCTTCCTCTTTTTCTCTCCCACCTCGTGGTGGTGGTGACGTTAACATCGATGTCTCAACACAAGATGTTTTCATATTTTTGTTTACATTAATTTATGCTCAAAAGATATCCTGCTATATATAATAAATTTAATATTATCTACAGCTTCCTCTACACGAAACAACCCTGGAATACAGAAGAAATAATGGGGAAATTATCACAAACTACAAGATACTAGGAGGAATAGATAAGGTAGAGAACGACAGCCTCTTCATATTGAGAGAAAACTGGGCAACACATAGGAGGTGGTTGGAAACGTCATTGAGTCGAAGAAATGTATGAATATACTCGTAACCTGCACGGGCTGTCTACAAGTGGAATGCACCGAATGCAGAAGTTGTGGAAGCAACCTCCATCTAGAACTTTAAGTCCAGATTCTACAAAGAAATAAAAAGTAAAGGTAATAAAAATATAACGCAATAAGTACAAGTCAAGCAGTCAGTGCAAAAAGAGTTAGACCTCACTCCCACGTAGTCACTGATACGTAACTTCTGTAAGTTAACACACACACACACACACACACACACACACACACACACACACACACACAAAACTGAAACAACTGGGACAAAACTCACAGACTGGGACTCAAAACTCACAACTGGGACAACTCACTGAAACAAAACTCTCTGGAATCATAACGAATGCCGTGTTTCCCCAGGAGTACACAATAATAAGGAAAGAGAGGGAAGGTAGGGGAGGAGGAGGAGTGGCCCTACTCATGAGAAAGGAATGGAGTTTTAAGAAGATGGCTATCCCGGGCTGTGAGGGTTTCAGAGACTACATAGCAGGCACCAAGACAATGGGAGGACCAAAGATAGTAGTAGCAGTAATATATAATCCTCCACCAAATGACAGAAGACCCAGTCAAGAGTACGAAAGCAACAACATGGCAGTTAACACTATAATTGAGAGGGCAGCCTCTTCTGCCTGTAGAAATAGATCCCACCTGCTCATCATGGGGGACTTCAATCACGGCAGGATTGATTGGGAGAACAAGGAACCGCATGGAGGCGAGGATACGTGGAGAGCCAAACTACTGGAGGTGGCGACTAGAAACTTCTTAACCCAGCATGTCAGTGAACCCACAAGGATGAGAGGAAATGACGAACCAGCGAGACTCTACCTGGTTTTCACCCTGAACGAATCTGACATAAGAGAAATCAGTTTTGAGGACCCAGTAGGAATGAGCGACCACAGTGTATTGGTGTTTGAGTACCTGATTGAAGAAGGGTTATTGAACTCGAGAAGGGATACCGAAACCAAAAGGTTAGCATACCGAAAGGGAAACTATGAGGAGATAAGAAAATGCCTAGCAGATATAGCATGGGAAACAGAGCTCAGGGAAAAGACGGCCCAAGATATGATGGAATACATCACGCAAAAATGCAAGGATGCAGCAAACAAGTTTGTCCCAGTCCAAAAGGAAAACAGTGAAATGAAGATGAGAAACCCATGGTTTAATCAGAGATGTAGGCTAGCTAAGCAGCAAAGTAAAAGGGCATGGAGAAACTATAGGAATAACAGGACACTGGAGAGCAGAGAAAGATACCAGAATGCCAGGAATGAATATGTTAGGATGAGAAGAGAGGCAGAAAGACAATACGAAAATGACATCGCAAGCAAGGCAAAGACTCGGCCTAAATTGCTGCAAAGCCACATCAGGAGAAAAACAACAGTAATGGAACAGGTTATGAAATTAAGGTTAGGGGAAGAAGGATTCACTACAAACGACAAGGAAGTGTGCGAGGAACTGAATAAGAAATTCCAGGAGGTCTTCACCTTAGAGCAAGGAGAAATCCCAGAGATAAGAGAGGGAATAGCTAACCAGGAACCACTGGAAGAGTTTGAGATTACCAGCGGGGAAGTAAGGAAGTGTTTACTAGAATTGGATGTGACAAAGGCTATAGGTCCAGATGGAATCTCCCCTTGGATACTAAAGGAAGGAGCAGAAGAACTGTGCCTCCCGCTCTCCATGGTGTATAACAAATCACTGGCAACAGGGGAACTGCCAGAAATTTGGAAAGCAGCTAACGTAGTCCCGATATACAAGAAAGGGGATAGACAGGAGGCACTGAATTACAGACCAGTGTCCCTAACCTGCATACCATGCAAGTTGATGGAGAAGATTGTGCGAAGAAAGCTAGTGGAGCACCTGGAGCGAAAGAACTTTGTAACACAGCATCAACATGGATTCAGGGATGGCAGGTCCTGCCTCACAGGGTTACTTGAATTCTACGACCAGGCAACAAAAATAAGGCAAGAAAAAGAAGGGTGGGCAGACTGCATATTTTTGGATTGTCAGAAAGCCTTTGACACAGTGCCACACAAGAGGCTAGTGAAAAAACTGGAGATGCAGGCTGGAGTGAAAGGGAAGGTACTCCGTTGGATACAGGAGTACCTAAGTAACAGGAGACAACGAGTCAGTGTGAGGGGTGAGGTCTCAGATTGGCGAGACGTTACGAGAGGAGTACCGCAGGGGTCAGTCCTTGGACCTATACTGTTTCTGATATATGTAAATGATCTTCCAGAGGGTATAGAATCGTTTCTCTCAATGTTTGCTGATGATGCAAAAATTATGAGGAGGATTGAAACTGAGGACGATAGTAGGAGGCTACAAGATGACCTAGACAGACTGAGTGAATGGTCCAACAAATGGCTGTTGAAGTTCAACCCGAGTAAATGCAAAGTAATGAAACTAGGTGGTGGAAATAGGAGACCAAACACAGGATACAGAATAGGAGATGAAGTACTTAATGAAACGAACAGAGAGAAAGATCTAGGAGTTGATATCACACCAAACCTGTCTCCTGAAGCCCACATAAAAAGAATAACGTCTGCGGCATATGCGAGGCTGGCTAACATCAGAACAGCGTTCATGAACCTGTGTAAGGAATCATTCAGAATCTTGTACACCACATATGTAAGACCAATCCTGGAGTATGCGGCCCCAGCATGGAGCCCATACCTTGTCAAGCACAAGACGAAGCTGGAAAAAGTCCAAAGGTATGCCACTAGAGTAGTCCCAGAACTAAGAGGCATGAGTTACGAGGAAAGGCTGCGGGAAATGCACCTTACGACACTGGAAGACAGAAGAGTAAGGGGAGACATGATCACAACCTACAAAATCCTCAGAGGAATCGACCGGGTAAACAAGGATAAACTATTCAACACTGGTGGGACGCGAACAAGGGGACACAGGTGGAAAAGAGTACCCACATGAGCCACAGAGACGTTAGAAGGAACTTTTTCAGTGTCAGAGTAGTTAACGGATGGAATGCATTAGGCAGTGATGTGGTGGAGGCTGACTCCATACACAGTTTTAAATGCATATATGATAGAGCCCAGTAGGCTCAGGAATCTGTACAACAGTTGATTGACAGTTGAGAGGCGGGACCAAAGAGCCAAAGCTCAACCCCCGCAAGCACAAATAGGTGAGTACAAATAGGTGAGTACACACACGTACACACATACACACTGCTTCCATCTGGACCTAAAAAAGGCTTTCGACAGAGTTCCACATAATAGGTTGTTCTGGAAACTGGAAAATATTGGAGGTGTGACAGGTAAGCTTCTAACATGGATGAAAAATTTTCTGACTGATAGAAAAATGAGGGCTGTGATCAGAGGCAATGTATCGGACTGGAGAAATGTCACAAGTGGAGTATCACAGGGTTCAGTTCTTGCACCAGTGATGTTTATTGTCTACATAAATAATCTACCAGTTGGTATACAGAATTATATGAACATGTTTGCTGAGATTATAGGAAGGATAAGAAACTTTGATGATTGTCATGCCCTTCAAGATGGCCTGGACAAAATAAGTATATGGAGCACCACTTGGCAAATGTAATTTAATGTTAATAAATGCCCATGTTATGGAATGTGGAATAGGAGAACATAGACCCCACACAACCTATATATTATGTGAGAAATCTTTAAAGAATTCTGATAAAGAAAGAGATCTAGGGGTGGTTCTAGATAGAAAACTATCACCTGAGGACCACATAAAGAATATTGTGCGAGGAGCCTATGCCACACTTTCTAACTTCAGAATTGCTTTTAAATACATGGATGGCGATATACTAAAGAAATTGTTCACGACTTTTGTTAGGCCAAAGCTAGAATATGCAGCAGTTGTGTGGTGCGCATATCTTAAGAAGCACATCAACAAACTGGAAAAGGTGCAAAGACATGCTACTAAGTGGCTCCCAGAACTGAAGGGCAAGAGCTACGAGGAGAGGTTAGAGGCATTAAATATGCCAAAACTAGAAGACAGAAGAAAATGAGGTGATATGATCACTACATACAAAATAGTAACAGGAATTGATAAAATTGATAGGGTAGATTTCCTGAGACCTAGAACTTTAAGAACAAGAGGTCATAGATTTAAACTAGCTAAACACAGATGTCGAAGAAATATAAGAAAATTCACTTTCGCAAACAGAGTGGTAGACGGTTCGAACAAGTTAGGTGAGAAGGTGGTCGAGGCCAAGACCGTCAGTAGTTTCAAAGCGTTATATGACAAAGAGTGCTGGGAAGACGGGACACCACGAGCGTAGCTCTCATCCTGTAACTACACTTAGGTAATAATTACACTTAGGTAATTACAGGTGGAAACTTAGTACCCAGATGAGCCACAGAGACGTTTGAAACAATTTTTCGGTGTCATGGTAGTTAACAAATGGAATGAATTATGTAGTGTGTGGTTATCTCTCTTGAGGTTATCTTGAGATGATTTCGGGGCTTTAGTGTCCCCGCGGCCCGGTCCTCGACCAGGCCTCCTCCCCCAAGAAGCAGCCCGTGACAGCTGACTAACACCCAGGTTCCTATTTTACTGCTAGGTAACAGGGGCATTGTGGGACATTTGGGGCTTGACTCTATTTATTTAAATATTAATGTAATGAAAATCAATTACGAAGGACCACCCGCTTTTATAGTAAAGAGGGAAACTAATAAAATATGATCATTAGAAAGTTTCTGGATGAACCAGTAACTATGGATAAAATACTAGAGAATATGATCACTTATATAATTAATGGGCTGTATTATTTAACTGAATCAAAGCCTCAAACACCTACATTGGGGGGTTATTACTGGAACTTCATATATGTCCAGGAACTAGTGTGGTTCGTGCACCAGTTCATTATGCAATAATCTAATCCTATGACCAATTATAGAATCATTATGTTTGTCACCAATAAGAACATAGATTATAACATGAAAAGTTAATAATTATAATAAACATGTGTCAATCCAAAGAAACAGTGTTCTACATGAAAAATAATACAGATAATAGAAATTTAAGGAATACGGAAAGAGTCTTAGCTTGAAGACGATTTCCAAGAAGTCGGTTACGACTCATCCTCATAATCTCCTGGACTCATCATGGAACACTGGGAGATGATTAACACGGGAAATGACAGCTCGGGGAATTCTTCACACACGCTGTAAATCAAATTATATTCAGTAGCAACAGATTAGGCTACTAGACATCTATGTTCAAGAAAATTAGATTAAATAATAGAGGTAAATAATAACCTGTGGTTTTTTATAGTCGCACAGCATAACGACAAGCTACCCAGCTACAACCCCACCCCCAAAATGATGCATCAAATAGGAATGAAGGTACTTAGCTACTAGGGCACTGTGTAAGTTAAGGCTTGCCGAAGTTCGCGTCCTAGGTTCAGGCGTCGTTGTAACTAACACGTGGTCTCACGCCTAGCCTAGATGTGACGCACTGCACTGGCCGGTCACGTTGAGCTACACGGAACCGAATTTAACAAGTTCCTGGTTGAATGTCAAATTAAATCTCTTGACAATTCAACACGATGTGTAAAGTGACACTGACACCAGCTAAGTTATTGTCTGCAAAGGTTCTTCACACCTCACAGTGGCAACTTTCCTCTGGAGCTCTTGGTGGCGTCTACCCTGGTGGCTGGGGTAATGGCGTCTCTCTGAGCGCGTCGCCTCGTGTACTCGCGTCTCCTCTGCCCCGCTCCGCGTCCTGCGTTCGATACACAAATTATTTACTACGAATATTATCATTTCTCGCAGTTGTGATTGAAATGCTCGGATAAGGACGGGTTTATTATTCAGAGGAGTTAAATATTATTATTTGCCCGTTTTACGATGGTAAACGAGCAATGGAGATGAATTTTAAGTCTCTCCAGGGCATTCACGCGTGACGTTAAATTTATTACCAGATAACAGTTATAACTATAAACGCTCTATTTGGCATTAGTTGGGGATCAGTTTAACTGTAAATAATGATCACACAGAACACCGTTGTTTTATAGAGAATCAAATTCAATTCTCAGACACACTAGATATAGTTGTGTTTATTACAATGGAATCTGACGCAATACTGGCGTCTGGTGACATAAGAATTCTAGCCTTATTGTACAGATGTAATTATTAGTACATGTGAGCTCTACGTTTGGTTAATTTTAATCACTACAATGATTAGTAGATTTAGTAATAATTAATAATAATACAACAGTGTTGTATTTAGTGTTGGAAATTTCCAACATAACTCCGGGGGGAGAATTCTAGGGTCACAGTGTAATGTGGAGTACTGACACCTATCCCGAAGTTGGTATTAATATTAGTATGTTAGTATGTTAGTACACACATAACGAATGTCCCGTATATGTCAAGGACATACAAGAAACTTAAGTCTTGCTGATTTCATGTTAAATGGAACATGTTATAATGAATTACCTAAAGTTAATAATTAAGAAAGCTTACAATAACTCTGAGACTGGTCTTCGCTATGACATGTAATGTGTATGTTACAAATCTCTAAGTCTGCAAACTCTCAGATACTCTAGATAAATAATGTTATTTATAGCCTATACAACAATTAAGAATTTAAATCACACAATTCAAATAACAGAATGAGAAGGTGATGAGAAGTTATTTGCTCTTAGTTAGAGCTATAATAGGCTTGTAGTTTCCGTTCGCATTGTTGAACAACTGCTCTAGTGGAAATATGTATTAAATATTAAAACATTAAATGATTAAGTTATCGGTAATCAGGAACCCTCTAAAGCTCACAATAAACTCAACAACTAGGGTCGCAGTGACATGTAATGGTGTATTATGTAGCTGCTGAATCGTAGGTAAACTCAGAAAAAGTTCCTAAGAACTGATAACACTATTGTATAAGTTGTATTCTACATTATTATACAGTAAAGTATTATTGAGTCATTTAAGATCAAGGAGACTATGACACTACAGTAAGGTCACTGTCTAGGGTCGCTGTGACTTGTAACTATTGAGTTACAAGTCATCAGTTACAAGTTACTTACTTATCTCTCTCATCTCATTTTTCTCTTGTAATGTATCTTTCATTTATCAATTCTGATTGAACTTACCTACTTAATATTATCTGCTAGATTAAGGACCTGCCCGAAACGTTGCGCGTACTAGTGGCTTTACAAGAATGTAATTACTGTACTATCCAATGTATTCTCACAAACTCAATGTACCTTCTTGTATATATATAAATAAATAAAATAAATAAATAAATAAATAAAGTTACGAGACAATAACATCACGCAGCATCATGATCACCCCAAAATCAAATGAGGAAATTTAATTTAATGTGCACTGCCGTGCAGTAGTCATTCTGACTGATGGTACAACTAATATGCTAACTAGCTAAGATAGTGGAAAATTAGAGAACTGAAAGGGTTTGTTCATTAAAATCAAGGAAGATTCTGAGTCGACAGTGAGATTGGTAGCCTAGTCATTCTGACTTATGAGCTAATTAAATGGCAGCTCATAGGCTTGACACTGTAAACTTGTTAATACGAAATCACCTTTACATGAAATTGAGTTTATTAAATCAGTCTCTATAAGTATAGTCAACTGTAATTAATGGTGAGTACAGATTAGGCTAGTACTCAGTTGACACTAACTAAAGTCCCTAAACCTACCTAAATAAATGGTTTAAATTTCTAACCTACCTAAGTAAGGGACTAAGCTAATTGTGAGCAAAAATGTACTCGAATTAACATTGGGAGCTGTATTGAGCTCATTAACAGGTCGAGCTATATTGAACTCGTCAACAGTGTTGACAGGGTGAGCTGCAATGAGCTCGTTAACAGAGTTAACAGGGTGAGTTATATTGAACTCGTCAACAGTGTTGACAGGGTGAGCTACAGTGAGCTCGTTAACAGAGTTAACAGGGTGAGTTATATTGAACTCGTCAACAGTGTTGACAGGGTGAGCTCGTTAACAGAGTTAACAGGGTGAGTTATATTGAACTCGTCAACAGTGTTGACAGGGTGAGCTACAGTGAGCTCGTTAACAGAGTTAACAGGGTGAGCTACAGTGAGCTCGAATTAACGAGGTAGAGTATTGCATCGTTCAATTATCATGGCGAGCAGTGCTCGTGGCATGGGGAACATCAAAGCGTTCAATTGTCATGGCGAGCAATATTAAGCTCGTATTCGCATGGGGAACAGTAAGCACTCAATTGTCACGTTAATTCTAAGGTGAGCTATATTAAGCTCCTGAAGCATGTTAATTAACAATGCTGATGTTTAACGGTAATGCATTAAACAAAGGGAAACCTAAGATTGCTGGAAATTAAATTACTGCTACGATTAATCCTATTCAAGATCGTTTGTAACATTTTCCCAACCTAAACGTTTCACGGGTTATTAGTTCTCTGTAGATTCACTTACGTATTGGTAAGTTTGCAAGTTTGTTCGTGCTGCGTTTCTACACTAATTAAGCAGAAACGAAAGAAAAACAACTCAAACAAAATTGATGCAAGTATTTATCACTAACTCTTAGTGCAGAAAACATTGTATGAAGAAGGTTTTCTTGGCAAACCTCAAGCGCAAGTATTGTGGACCAGTGGTCCTAGTGAATTTATAATTACAGAAGTTGCTTGAGGACTTCATAGTATTACTAAATTCAGGAAATGCCAGTGGCATTGAGTGCTAGATTCTCTAGCCTAACATTATTAATTACCTAGGGAGTACTAGATTCTCTAGCCCAACATTATAATTTACCTAGGAAGATTGAGTGTGGTCAATTATTACTTGTTGAGAATAATTCTAGCTCTGCAGTGGATTCAATGGCTTGGTCACTGTGACTTGTATTTGTTTGAGTACGGACCATTGGGTTTCCACTGAGAGCTATGAAACATCTCGGCGAACACTAATTGCACTACATTCAATCTGAGTTTATTACTCAGCTGTGTTTCTCCTTTTAGCTTGCTGCTGGAGAATTGATTTACTGCTGACTAATTTATTATTGTTGGCAGGCTTAGGCTTGTTCACATTCAGAACTTTACCTGTAAGTAAGTAGCCACCTGCAGATTGAAGCATATTCATTCCCAATCGTTTAACATGTCCAGTTATGAACTGGTAATAGTAGTCGGCTCCTACTAGTACATCTACATTGTTAAGGCGGTCAGACGTTAACTTGTTGTCAGCTAAATTAATTTCACGTTCCTGCAGGAAGTGGGCTGTGTACCCCAGACCCTTAATATTTAAGTCTAAAGGTATTTGATCTACAACAATGGCTTGGACAGCCTTGGCATGACTACCTAGTCGTACAAGCGGTTGAACTACTGAGTATTCATGGGTTCCTCGATTTATCATGAACCCTGACAAGTTTAATTTTACCTGTCTGATTGGTTGTAAATTAAGTGCCTCTGCTGCCCTTTGAGTAATGAAAGTTCTCTGGGAACCTTGATCAAATAGTCCACGTGTGGTGATCTTGGCTCCTCTGTTCTTCACTTGAAGTTGGGCAGTTGGCAAGGCAGCATCCACTTGAGATGCTTGTGAGGTTACGCTGTACACATCTCACACCTTGCAGCACTGTACTGGTGTAGATACTCTACCTCCTATTCTAGGATTGACATAATTTGTTCTAACTAATTTGCACAGTGCAGCATGATGCTTGCCCCTTCTACACCTATTGCAGGTGTTCAGTGGGGTTTCACAGCTATTAACATTATGGGATTTGAGACACCTAGTACATTTGTGTAACTGTTTGAGTCGTCTGACTCTTGTGTCTCTATTAGGGTAATTAGTACATTTGTACAGAGAATGTTTTTGATTGCAAAACAAGCACATTCCCATCCTACTGCTCGTTTAGGGGTTACCGGTTTAGGTAAAACAGTACTTGCAGGTTATGATGGTTTTGCTGCTTGCATTTGCTTGTTATTTATTCTCTTGTGAGTACTTGGTGTACTCTGGGGAGCCATTACTAGGCTCTTGGGAGTGCTCTTTGGACTATTAGGTCTCTTAGGAGCACCTGTGGAGTCATTGGGGGTGCTCTTTGGACTATTAGGTCTCTTAGGAGCACCTGTGGGGCTCTTAGGCCTTACTGATGAACCAGTGTTTGACTGATTGTTATTACATTGTTTATTAGCACCTTTGTTACCTAGTGACAGTGTCACTTTAGGAGTTTCAGGTAAGGAAACGGAGGTGGGTACAGTTTTGGTGCATTCAGATTTAGCATTAAGTGCCTGGTCTGCTGTATGATTACTCATATTGCGCAGACCTGTAAATATATCTTGCATTGACAGGGTATTACCATTCTGGTATACATATAATTTATTAAGTGTGTCACCAGACAATTTTCTTTGGATGACAATTTTTGTCATCCACTCAGCAGTTGGGTGATCCACCTCTTTACTGAAGAAATTTATCAGTTACTCAAGCTGGAAACTAAAGGCTTGTAAAGAGTCAACTGATTGTTCTGGTGAAGATAAATTTAATAATTGGTGTACAAGGTTTATAATAGTCTTCTCATTGTTAGCACTTACTTTAGAAGGCTGTTGTGAGCAATTGTGACCATTACTTGTGTTGCTTAAGACTTCTTGCTTAGCCTCAGCTTTAATTACGGCTTCAGTTGCTGTTGCAGCATTAGCTTTATCATTTTCTGGTTCAGATCCACTGATTATTGCAGCTTCACTTGTTTCATCTTCAGATTCACTTGTTTCTCTGGGTTCTGGTGATAAGCTAGTTAATTCAGTAGCCTCATGTATTGAACTTATAGAATCCAGGGAACATTGAGAAGAGCTGTCTGAAATTTGATCAGACTCTGTAAACAAATCATCACGTGAAGTTGTATTAGATGAGAGGTTAGAAAATGAAGGTTGAACTTCAGTTGTTGATCCTGTGTAGTGATCAGTATTGATTAGAGGATTCTCCTCATCTTGAGGTAGCTCAAGTATTTCATGTGAGCTGAGTGCTGGCTCGGGTGTAGGTCTATTAATGATCTGATCTATCCACTCGGGAATATCTTGTCTCGCAAGCACCTCCTTATATCGGTCTAACCTGGTTTGAACGTTATTTATTTATTTATTTATTTATTTATTTATGCATATACAAGAATGTACATAAGGAATGTGAGGATACAAATATGGTAATTACAGTCTTGTAAAGCCACTAGCACGCGCAGCGTTTCGGGCAAAATGTTATGTTATGTTATGTTGATAGTTATCAAGATCAGATTCTGTCAGACGTAAGTGGTCTGAGACAGTATGACCGACCTGGAGTAAATTCCTGTGAGACTCGATTACAGTCTTTATAGTGTCATAATTTCGGCTAGCGTTCCTTATGGAACTTGCTAGTCTGTGGACGTCACCTGGGTCAGTTTCTACACAGTGGTGACATCTGATAAGCAGTTCTCCTAGGCGAACTTGAAGAGTTCTCAAGAATCTTGCATTCCTTTCTAAAGGATTCATTCTTGTGGTAAATTGAGCCTGATATGGCTTATATAGCTACTTATACAGCTATGGTGTCTGCTCCTTGATGTAGAGCAAGTATAATTATTGACAGCCTGGTATTTTCTTGAGGCTGGTTGTAATTTACCTCATTTAGAGGTTAGCTACCTACCTAATAATAAGCAACTAAGATTTGAGTGGTACCTTGGTCTCACTACAGGTGTTCCTCAGCTTAGCTCTACAAAATCAGCTTCGGATGGGTAGTGGACGTACAGTAACACTCAAAGATATACATAGAAATATGCAATAAAATATAATTACACAATAAATGGTTAATCCCACCCTTGATAGGGTCAGCACAAAAATGAATAATATATATGCCACTAACTAGCTCAAGCCTAGTCGTGAGAATTTCTACTTAAGAAACTACAATTTATTTAGTCTATGCTTGTGCCAAATTCAGCACAATCACAGCCTAAATTGCTACCTAATAAAGGTTGGCAAAGATTATATTGTGGTGCAGTAATGTGCAAATAATTGTGCTGTATTTTTGGGTTTTTTGTATTTTATATAGTTTATATAATATACGCTGGTAGAATTATGTGTATAAGAAATTAAATGAACACAAAGGAATCAATTGTGTTTGGCAAGTATTTTACTGCCGTAAATAATATTTAACTCCTGAATGTACTCCTAATTGTGGAATAAAATGTTATCAGGGTTAGTAATGATTAACTAGTATGGGATCAATAATTTATATTAGTATACTGGATCCTAAAATGTTAATGATCCACTGACTTGAGTGAATCAGTAATTATAACATGAATTCAGGCAATAATGGACAGTCTGCTGACAGTCATATATTGAAATATTTGTATAGCCCAAATAGTTAACACATAATTGGTGTTAGTGATTAATATAAAGTTATGAGCTGTTGCTCCTGGTGACCTAAAGATTCTTACTTCAGTATGAAGTGTAGGCCTAAGTGTTGTGGGCAATAAACTGCGTCCCACGAGTGCTACCTTATACATAAGGTATAAGTAGCAATGAATTGGTGTGACTTAGACTAACCTATGGCTTACGCTGTTGGTAGACACAATTACAATGGTTAGTCTAGATTACACCACACAAGGATTAGTTATTAATAATTATAATTTATGTTTATCCGGTTCGATAAGGACCATAATGTGGGACATTTGGGGCTTGACTCTATTTATATAAATATTAATGTAATGAAAATCAATTACGAAGGACCACCCGCTTTTATAGTAAAGAGGGAAACTAATAAAATATGATCATTAGAAAGTTCCTAGATGAACCAGTAACTATGGATAAAATACTAGAGAATATGATCACTTATATAATTAATGGGCTGTATTATTTAACTGAATCAAAGCCTCAAACACCTACATTGGGGGGTTATTACTGGAACTTCATATATGTCCAGGAACTAGTGTGGTTCGTGCACCAGTTCATTATGCAATAATCTAATCCTATGACCAATTATAGAATCATTATGTTTATCACCAATAAGAACATAGATTATAACATGAAAAGTTAATAATTATAATAAACACGTGTCAATCCAAAGAAACAGTGTTCTGCATGAAAAATAATACAGATAATAGAAATTTAAGGAATACGGAAAGAGTCTTAGCTTGAAGACGATTTCCAAGAAGTCGGTCACGACTCATCCTCGTAATCTCCTAGACTCATCATGGAACACTGGGAGATGATTAACACGGGAAATGACAGCTCGGGGAATTCTTCACACACGCTGTAAATCAAATTATATTCAGTAGCAACAGATTAGGCTACTAGACATCTATGTTCAAGAAAATTAGATTAAATAATAGAGGTAAATAATAACCTGTGGTTTTTTATAGTCGCACAGCGTAACGACAAGCTACCCAGCTACAACCCCACCCCCAAAATGATGCATCAAATAGGAATGAAGGTACTTAGCTACTAGGGCACTGTGTAAATTAAGGCTTGCCGAACTTCGCGTCCTAGGTTCAGGCGTCGTTGTAACTAACACGTGGTCTCACACCTAGCCTAGATGTGACGCACTGCACTGGCCGGTCACGTTGAGCTACACGGAACCGAATTTAACAAGTTCCTGGTTGAATGTCAAATTAAATCTCTTGACAATTCAACACGATGTGTAAAGTGACACTGACACCAGCTAAGTTATTGTCTGCAAAGGTTCTTCACACCTCACAGTGGCGACTTTCCTCTGGAGCTCTTGGTGACGTCTACCCTGGTGGCTGGGGTAATGGCGTCTCTCTCTGAGCGCGTCGCCTCGTGTACTCGCGTCTCCTCTGCCCCGCTCTGCGTCCCACATTCGATACACAAATTATTTACTACGAATATTATCATTTCTCGCAGTTGTGATTGAAATGCTCGGATAAGGACGGGTTTATTATTCAGAGGAGTTAAATATTATTATTTGCCCGTTTTACGATGGTAAACGAGCAATGGAGATGAATTAAAATCTCTCCAGGGCATTCACGATTGACATTAAATTTATTACCAGATAACAGTTATAACTATAAACGCTCTATTTGGCATTAGTTGGGGATCAGTTTATCTGTAAATAATTATCACACAGAACACCGTTGTTTTATAGAGAATCAAATTCAATTCTCAGACACACTGGATATAGTTGTGTTTATTACAATGGAATCTGACGCAATACTGGCGTCTGGTGACGTAAGAATCCCAGCAAACATAAATCATCTACACAACGTTCGCCTATCTCTTCCCATAGGTGTGGGAATGATTTGCATTGAGAATGGTGCAGGAGAGCCTTTGAGAAACTTTTACTCAAAAAATCCAAACACAAAGGTTTAATTATAAATTGTTTTTCTACAATTATTTTCTTCCAAATGTAAAACAAATAGTTTTTACATGTTTAAATATAAAATTTATGGTGTTTTTTTTTGTAAAATTCATTAATAAATTGTGAATGATATATATTGGCTGAGTGAAACCTTTAAAATCCATTTAGTTATAATATGAACAGAAAAAAGTAGTTTTCCAAATTTTCTAAAAATCGCTCTTTTTAACACAATTTGACTCCTTATGCATTCCACTAAACACTAATATCATGTTTAAATATATAATTTATGTATTATTCCCTAAGAAAATTTATATAAATTATAAAAGTTGCTGGAAAGTGGTGAGAAAGAATCTGAAAACGTTTTGTTGTCTTATATTGGCGTGTTCTTATTAACTAGAGTGAGTAAGAGTGAGCGAGAGTGGGTAAGAGTGAGTAAGAGTGACTGAAGGTGAGTGAGAGTGCCAGAGAGTGTGTAAGTGTGAGTAAGAGTGAGTATAAGTAAGAGTGACTGAGAGTGAGTAAGAGTGACAGAGTGAGTAAGAGTGAGAGTAAGGGTGACAGAATGAGTAAGAGTGAGAGTAAAGTGATTGAGAGTAAGAGTGATTGAGAGTAAGAGTGATTGGGAGTAAGAGTGATTGAGAGTAAGAGTGATTGGGAGTAAGAGTGATTGGGAGTAGGAGTTAGAGTGAGAGTAGGAGTAAGAATGAGAATAAGAGTGATTGAGAGTAAGAGTGAGTAAGAGTAAGAATGAGAGTAAGAGTGATTGAGAGTAAGAGTGATTGAGAGTAAGAGTGATTGAGAGTAAGAGTGATTGAGAGTAAGAGTGATTGGGAGTAAGAGTGAGAGTAAGAGTAAGAATGAGAATAAGAGTGATTGAGAGTAAGAGTGATTGGGAGTAAGAGTAAGAGTAAAAATGAGAGTAGGAGTGATTGAGAGTAGGAGTGATTGGGAGTAGGAGTGATTGGGAGTAAGAGTGATTGAGATTAAGAGTAATTGAGAGTAAGAGTATGAGAGTAAGAGTATGAGAGTAAGAGTGAGAGAGTGAGTATGAATGGGTAAGGGTGACTGAGAGTGAGTAAGAGTGACAGAGTAAGAATGACAGAGTAAGAGTGATAGAGAGTAAGAGTGACAGAGTAAGAGTGACAGAGAGTAAGAGTGACAGAGTAAGAGTGACAGTGAGTAAGAGTGACAGAGAGTAAGAGTGACAGAGAGTAAGAGTGACAGAGAGTAAGAGTGACAGAGTAAGAGTGAGTATGAGAATGAGTAAGGATGACTGAGAGAAAGAGTGAGTAATAGTGCGTAAGAGTGATTGAGAGTTAGAGTGAGAGTAAGAGTGATTGAGAGTTAGTGAGAGTAAGAGTGATTGAGAGTAAGAGTGATTGAGAGTAAAAGTGATTGAGAGTAAGTGTGATTGAGAGTAAGAGTGATTGGGAGTAAGAGTGATTGAGAGTAGGAGTGATTGGGAGTAAGAGTGATTGGGAGTAGGAGTAAGAATGAGAATAAGAGTGATTGAGAGTAAGAGTGAGTAAGAGTAAGAATGAGAGTAAGAGTGATTGAGAGTAAGAGTGATTGAGAGTAAGAGTGATTGAGAGTAAGAGTGATTGGGAGTAAGAGTGATTGGGAGTAAGAGTAAGAGTGAGAGTAAGAGTAAGAATGAGAATAAGAGTGATTGAGAGTAAGAGTGATTGGGAGTAAGAGTAAGAGTAAGAATGAGAGTAGGAGTGATTGAGAGTAGGAGTGATTGGGAGTAGGAGTGATTGGGAGTAAGAGTGATTGAGAGTAAGAGTAATTGAGAGTAAGAGTATGAGAGTAAGAGTGAGAGAGTGAGTATGAATGGGTAAGGGTGACTGAGAGTGAGTAAGAATGACAGAGTAAGAGTGACAGAGAGTAAGAGTGACAGAGAGTAAGAGTGACAGAGAGTAAGAGTGACAGAGTAAGAGTGACAGAGAGTAAGAGTGACAGAGAGTAAGAGTGACAGAGTAAGAGTGACAGAGTAAGAGTATGAGAGTGAGTAAGGATGACTGAGAGTAAGAGTGAGTAATAGTGAGTAAGAGTGATTGAGAGTAGGAGTGAGTAATAGTGTGTAAGAGTGATTGAGAGTAAGAGTGAGTAATAGTGCGTAAGAGTGATTGAGAGTGAGAGTGATTATGAGAGAGTTAAGAGTGTGAGGTGTGAGAGGGTAGCAGGCCAGCAAAGCAGGATGTGTGGTCACAGATAGGCCTAGGCCTAGGCCTCGTGATCTCTAATGTTGGTTTTTATATATATGTTGGATTTTTTGTCCTGTTTCAAATTATAATTATTTAGCAGGAATGTAATAAGATATTGCACAGTATTAATGTGACAATAATATATGCATTATTTCCTTGATAATCAAACTTGTTGTTCAAAGATAATATACAATCTTTGAAGGAAACATTTTGAGAGCGCGAGCTGGCAACACTGTTCTGGTGGTGAGAGAGACATATGGTTATTTGTGCTCAGACCTTCAGTGGTGAAGGGTGTGTCCCAGCTGGCCGCCACCAGCCGCCACCCGCCGCTACCCGCCACCCACCACCAGCCGCCACCCGCCACCACCCACCACCCACCACCAGCCGCCACCTGCCACCACCCACCACCAGCCGCCACCCGCCACCACCCACCGCCACCCACCACCGCCACTCACCACCCACCACCACCACCCACCGCCAGCCGCCACCAGCCACCGCCACCCACCACAGCCACCCGCCGCCACCACCCACCACCACCAGCCGCCGCCGCCACCACCACCCACCACCACCGCCGCCACCAACCATCACCGCCGCCGCCACCACCCATCACCGCCGCCGCCGCCACCACCCACCACAGCCGCCGCCGACACCACCGCCACCACCCACCACAGCCGCCACCACCACCCACCACCACCACCACCACCACCGCCACCACCAGCCGCCACAAGCCGCCACCACCCGCCACCGCCCGCCACCAGCCGCCATCACCACCACCACCAGCCGCCATCACCGCCACCAGCCGCCACCAGCTGCCACCACCACCAGCCGCCACCACCACCACCACCAGCCGCCATCACCGCCACCAGCTGCCACCACCACCAGCCGCCATCACCGCCACCAGCTGCCACCACCACCAGCCGCCACCACCAGCCGCCACCACCGCCGCCACCACCACCTGCCACCAGCCGCCACCACCGCCCGCTATCAGCCGTCACCGCCCGTTGCCACAGTCGCCACCGCAAGCCGCCACCGCCAGCCGCCACCAGCCCCCCCCCCCACCGCCGATCGTCACCACCCATCACAGCCGCCGCCGCCCGCCACCGCCCGCCACCGCCCGCCACAGCCGCCACCACCCACCGCCCGCCACAGCCGCCACCACCCACCACCAGCCGCCGCCGCCACCCACCAGCCGCCGCCGCCACCCACCACCCGCCGCCACCACCCACCACCACCAGCCGCCGCCACCACCACCAGCCGCCGCCGCCGCCACCACCCACCACCACCGCCGCCACCACCCACCACCACCAGCCGCCGCCGCCACCACCACCCACCACCACCGCCGCCACCCACCACCGCCAGCCGCCACCACTCATCACAGACGCCGCCACCCGCCACCGCCCGCCACCACCGCCAGACACAGCCGCCAGTGTCCGCCACCGCTGCCACTGTCCGCCACCGCCGCCAGCGCCGCCACTGTCCGCCACCGCCCGCCACCGCCACCACTGTCTGCCACCGCCACCACTGTCCGCCCGCCGCCACCACTGTCCGGCCGCCGCCACCACTGTCCGCCCGCCGCCTCCACTGTCCGCATGCCGCCTCCACTGTCCGCCCGCCGCCTCCACTGTCCGCCCGCCGCCGCCACTGTCCGCCCGCCGCCACTGTCCACCACCGCCGCCAAAGCCGCCACGGTCCGCCCGCCGCCGCCCTGTCCGCCCACCGCCACTATCCGCCACCGCCGCCACTGTCCGCCCGCCGCCACTGTCCACCCGCCGCCACTATCCGCCACCGTCGCCACTGTCCGCCCGACGCCACTGTCCGCCCGCCGCCACTATCCGCCACCGCCGCCACTGTCCGCCCGCCGCCACTGTCCGCCCGCTGCCACTGTCCGCCACCGCCACCACTGTCCGCCACCACTGTCTGCCACCGCCACCACTGTCTGCCACCACTGTCCGCCCGCCGCCACCACTGTCCGCCCGCCGCCACCACTGTCCGCCCGCCGCCACCACTGTCCGCCCGCCGCCTCCACTGTCCGCCCGCCGCCACTATCCGCCACCGCCGCCACTGTCCGCCCGCCGCCACTGTCCACCCGCCGCCACTATCCGCCACAGTCGCCACTGTCCGCCCGACGCCACTGTCCGCCCGCCGCCACTATCCGCCACCGCCGCCACTGTCCACCCGCCGCCACTGTCCGCCCGCTGCCACTGTCCGCCACCGCCACCACTGTCCACCACCGCCACCACTGTCTGCCACCGCCACCACTGTCTGCCACCGCCACCACTGTCCGCCCGCCGCCACCACTGTCCGCCCGCCGCCACCACTGTCCGCCCGCCGCCACCACTGTCCGCCCGCCGCCTCCACTGTCCGCCCGCCGCCACCACTGTCCGCCCGCCGCCGCCACCACTGTCCGCCCGCCGCCGCCACTGTCCGCCCGCCGCCGCCACTGTCCGCCCGCCGCCGCCACTGTCCGCCCGCCGCCGCCACTGTCCGCCCGCCGCCACTATCCGCCACCGCCACCACTGTCCGCCCGCCGCCGCCACTGTCCGCCCGCCGCCGCCACTGTCCGCTCGCCGCCACTGTCCGCCCGCCGCCAGTATCCGCCACCGCCGCCACTGTCCGCCACAGCCGCCACTCTCCGCCGTACAGCCTCCCCTCTCTCCGTTAGTAAATAATTATAATTGTTAGTAAATAATAAAAGAAATATAAATTATTAGATTTTTTTTACCCTTAAATTGGTTTTAATATTTAAATTGAAAATAATAATATAATATAAAATATAATAAAAATAATATAATATAAAATATAATTTAATTTCAAGAAATTTAACTTTAAACACAAAGATGTGAAAAGGGTTCAGATTATTGGCTCAAACCTTTCATAAGAGATTCATATTGGTATATGAATGGATTATGAATGACTCATGTTAGGAGTGTAAAGTTACCACAACATCTCAAATTAGTGTTAGATACATATGTCTTGGTTATAAGTTTTGGAAACCTATTTAAGTCCACACACAATATCGTATCTGATACGATAAAACAAACGTTTCCAATACTTTCAAATACTTTCCAGATATGTTGTGGCAACCTAAAATTGTTTGCTGGGATTCTAGCCTTATTGTATAGATGTAATTATTAGTACATGTGAACTCTACGTTTGGTTAATTTTAATCACTACAATGATTAGTAGATTTAGTAATAATTAATAATAATACAACAGTGTTGTATTTAGTGTTGGAAATTTCCAACAGGCATAGGGTGAAAGAAACTTTGCCCATTGTTTCTCGCCGGCGCCTGGGATCGAACCCAGGACCACAGGATCACAAGTCCAGTGATCTGTCTGCTTGGCCGACCGGCTCCCCGCTCGGCCGACCGGCTCCCTGGTCGGGGAGCCGGTCGGCCTATGTCAGCCTCCACACTGTGGTGGAGGCTGACTCCATACACAGTGTCATATATAGATATGATAGTGCCCAATAGGCTTAGAAATCTGTACACCAGTTGATTGACAGTTTAGAGGCGGGACCAAAGAGCCAGAGCTCAACCCCCACAAACACAACTAGGTGAGTACACACACAAAAAAACTCTCAGGCATCATAATGTAATAATGCGGTGGAACTCTTTTGTAATATCTATGATTGTAATAACTTTTTTCTTCTTACTTCTCTCTGCTCTTCCATCCAATACCCCAGCTTAACACTGTTACAGTCCAGTATGACCCCTCACTGGACTGCCAAGAATTTAAGCTGAATATTAAATGAGGAGGACATAACAAGAATAGGGGTTATTAATTTATAACTAATAATTAAAATCATTAAACACTGCCACCACCTTCCCAAAACATAAATGAATGTGTCAAAATTATTGTTTCCCCAGGAAGGAAGGGATTCAATAATCATGGAACTCAAAGGGGCAAGTAAATGAACCTTAAAGGATTAATACTGCAATCTTACGGAACTGAAAGGGAGATTCAAGAGCGACTTTAATATTCATAAGATGGAGGGGAACTCGGAAACTTTCCAAGTTAACACATCAACACATAAAAATGACAAAGTAGAAAAATATATATAAAAAAAGAGAATTAGCTGATTACAACTGGAACCAACGTATTTCTCTTTATTAATTGAGTACGTAAATTAAAATCAAATTCGAAAGGTCCTAGCACATCCTAAGAGGCAAAATGGGTATCTACTTAGTATATGAAATCAAGTGCACAATATCTTAAGACCGCACTGAGGCCAAGATGTTGATAGCTTGCCTCCCACAGGTCAAGGGGACCTATACCCCACTAAGCTCCAGAACACACAAACTAATCTTTTCTTAAACTACCCCTGGGAGACTTATAATTTTCCTCTGGAGTTTGGTTCCGGCTAGAAGCACTAATCAATTCAAAGCAAAGCTGGAATATACTGAGGCTGGGCCAATGGGTGCCAAGGCACTACCCTGACGGACTCTGCCTCTCAAAGCTCAACCAATGAACACAGAGTGTCACTCTTAGGCCAGCCAAAACTCTTGACTTAGCTCTGCTCCCTAGGCTCCTTGGACATAGGCCTGTTCTGAAGGTCTGTTTTACTCCCGTAGAATCATGAACCGTTCCCACGCTACAACAGGAAACCCAAACAGTCGTATGGCTCCGAGCTCCCTCACTCGAAACTTGAGAATTACGGTAATTCGTCACTGTTCTTAAAACTGTCAAATAGTTAGTGGCGAAGGCAGGAAGAGAGGAAAAACGGATTCGAAAAAGGGGATTGGAATTGACTGGGAGACAAATGATTTGGAAAGATTAGGGACATAGGGATTGGAGAACAAGTGACTTGACCACCTGCCTAAGGGGTAATTTGACTCTGGTAAGAAGGGGAACGGCCAGCAGGGAAGGGAAGAATGACCAGAGGGTCAGACTGACATATACCATTACAACTCCCCCTCTTCCGAAATTAAGAAATTTGTGTGTAAAGAAGTTTAAAGCACACTTTTCTTATCCTAAAATCCTGCCCTACCGTAACCATTAACTCCAAAAGCAACATTAAACTCAACAATAAATGACTCAATGCCTCAAAACAAAAATAATTATCTAATCCTAACTAATTCCATACAATCCTCTAAAACAATAATGGAACCCCCAAAAGGTGTGCCCCAGCATGTATGCATACATAATAAAACAACAATAAAACCTAAAACATAAGGACAGAGACCGTTCCCAATATCCTGGCTGTCCAACTTGGATGCAGCCTCGTACCCTTCCAACTACCTGGAAGACAAAACATCCTATACCTGTCCTGATATAGTAACAAATAACTGTAAAAATCCATACCTTACAACTTACAACTGGCTAACATCATCCGATAGCCTTCAGCTATCCCAGTATTCCTCCTGGAATAAATATCAAACATATCACATCACAACACATAAAATCGAAACATTAAAAACAATGTCATTAGAAATTCAACGAAAAATCAAATAGAGAACACTACCCTTCAGGGTCCTCGTGTTCCACTCCACACCTGTGGCAACTGCCCACCACAGCATATCCAGATCCTTAAAGTCTAAAGAAAATACATAAAAATATTTTTATTAAACAAAAATTCAATGTCCACAGACATGTCTCTTAACCAACAACAATACACTGGATATGAGTTCCTCAAACTCCTAATATCCCAGAGTTCATACTCAAGTCCACAACAACAGCGGGTGAACGCCTTTTTCAGACTGACTATCACACCCTTATTGTTCAGTAAACCACAAAAAAAAAATTTAACTATCAGTATCTAGGATCTAGAAAAAACTAGATGAAGTTCCCCACTGATTAATGTTTCTAGAAACCTTACTAGATCTTTCTTAAACCAGTTCACTCATACAACTTATCTAGAGACAGGGGTAATTTTCTAGTAACAATTTTCTAGATGTTCACTTTCTAATTTTTTTCTCTATTCACTAGTTCTAGTTTTCAACATTTAATTTTGTTCCAGAGTCACTGACCTAAGGTGTACAGAGGTGTTACTATCAGACTATTGAGAGTCTCCGTGGTGTAGTGGTAAGACACTCGCCTGGCGTTCCGCGAGCGCTATGTCATGGGTTCGTATCCTGGCCGAGGAGGATTTACTGGGCGCAATTCCTTAACTGTAGCCTCTGTTTAACGCAACAGTAAAATGTGTACTTGGATGAAAAAACGATTCTTCGCAGCAGGGGATCGTATTCCAGGGACCTGCCCGAAACGCTACGCGTACTAGTGGCTGTACAAGAATGTAACAACTCTTGTATATATCTAAAAAAAAAAAAGATGGAAAATTAAAAGTTGAACTAACTGTTCCGAGTTAACCCCATTTACTATATATATATATAATTTATTTTTATATGAAACTTTTTTATAAAGAAGTTCTATAGCCCTTTTCTGGTGACATTTCGTGTCATGCAACATCAAGGAACATCTCATGTTGCTTGAAGATCCTGGTCGTCTGGAAGTTCCATTTCCAGCCTCTGCCAACTACAGACAGTACACGGGGTCTCGTACTACCCGCACCTGACTAAGTGACAGCTGACAGCTGGCGGCTGTCAGCTCAGGTGGACCCCGCTAACAGGAACCCGGGTTCACCTCTTCTTATCGCTCCCAAACAGTCATGATGGATTAATGTTAACCATGGCTGCCACAGTAGAGCAAAGTTTGATTACCTGGCACAAGGGGGAGGACTTTATGTAACATGCCTCAGACCCCGATCTTATCAGCCAGGTGGGTCATCCCCAGACCTGCTGATCTCGATCCTTGGTTCACGTGTGACTGGGAGGCTGGAACTGGTGTACCCTCAGACCTGAGAAAGACAGACAACAACAAATGGCGGAAGCATGGATATTACTCTGAGGTATAGGAAGTTGGAAACCCCAGAGCAAGGCAAGTATGCTACCCGAGTCATGCACATCAGTTAATACACACCATTGCCTCTACAGGATAAATATTATGAAGTTACTAAACCTGACTAGGGGAGATCATTAACAATTTACTGTACAGCTCGTGACCTTGTTACCATGGGGTGACAAGATTGAACTTGACTACTGATGAGATATGACAGAAGGTCATCCTCATCATCTGACTCAGCACTTGGATCATTAGACAGGTCAGGAATTAGACTTGCTGAAGGCAGCTCTAGTACCTCCCTCGCGTGATATGGTTTTAACTTATTAATGTGAATCGTTCTCTCAACTTGGTCTTCAAAAATACCTTTAATAATAAAATTAACCGGACCTTTTCTTTCCATTACTAGGTAAGGGCCCCGCCATCTAGGTGCAAGTTTCCTACTCTGATTGGCAGGAGCCGCCTCATTAACTCTCAACACAAGACTCCCGACTTTCAACTCAAGAGGTCGTACTTTTTTGTCATAATGCTGAGCATAGCGGTCTCGTGCTGTCTTGGAAGCCCTAGCTGCAATTCTCCATGCATTTTTCATCTTATTTAAAACTTCTGATGGGTAATCTTCCCCATATACAATATTATGTCTGTTAAGCAGACCTGATGGGAAATTACATAAATGACCTATGAACAGCAAAAGGGGTTGGGTATTAATGAGTAGTGTAAAGTACGACTAGAACCGCGCGCACCAGCTGCCAGGTGGCACTCGTGGAGTGCCATCCGACAGCTGGTGCGCAGGTGTCTAGTCGCACAGGTTTTTGGGGGGATTTTTGGGGAAGTTTGGCGCGTTTCGGACGCGTGTGAGTGTGTTATGGTAAGTGGTCATGAAAGAGAGTGAGTTATGTTGATGAGTGCCAGGTGGTGCGCGACGTCGTCGTCGCAGCGCGGGTGTCTAGTCACAGGGGGTAAGGGAATTTCCCGGAAGTTTGGCGCGTGTCGGTCTTGAGTGGCGGGTGAGCAGGTGCGGCCCCCCACCCCGCGCGCGCGGGTCTAGTCCTCGGGGTTTATGGTAAGTGGTCAGGAAAGATGCGAGTAGTGTGAGAGTACGTGGTAGAGTAAGTGATAGAGTAAGAAAATAGAAGGAAGAGGGAGGAAAGAGTAAAAGAATATGTATGCGTGTTTTTGCGTAGCCTTAATTTTGTTGATCGTGAGTTAGTGTGTAGATGTGAGGAGAAGGCAACACAGTCTGTTATGTTGTTTTGGGTGGGGGCTGGATGGAGCTTCCCCTCGTCGGGAGAGAGTGCTCTGGACCATTATGTGGTTAGACAAACCATTAACGTCCCTACAGGAAGTGCTAAGTGGTGTTGTAAGAAATGCATGGAAAAGACACGACACTGCACCTGGCTTTTTCTGTGTTCGGTCAAGAAAGAGTGAAGTCACTTTCGTTGTGAGACTGCAGCGGGCCATTATGTGATTAGACAAACCATTAACGTCCCTACAGGACGTGCTAAGTGTGTGAGGATGAGGGCAAAGTCTCCTGCAGGAGGGGTGTGTACCATTACCTTAAGTGTTTTTCAATGTCCGCGACGGGGTAAGCGTACTGGTCGCAGGTTGGAGCCCGACTGATCAACTTTCCAACTAGTCCGGGTATTTCTCCTCCGACACCGGAAGTGGTGGGGCACCCATTACCATTGCGTTTCGCCAGGGTCCGCGACTCTCTCTCTATCTGTCTCTGTCTCTGTCTCTGTCTCTCTGTCTCTCTGTCTCTCTCTCTCTCTGTCTCCCTGTCTCTCTGTCTCCCTCTCTCGCTCTGTCTCCCTGTCTCTCTCTCTCTCTCTATCTGTCTATGTCTCTGTCTCTCTGTCTCTCTGTCTCTCTCTCTATCTGTCTCTCTCTATCTCTCTGTCTGTCTCTCTCTCTCTCTCTGTCTCTCTGTCTCTCTGTCTCTCTCTCTGTCTCTCTGTCTCTCTGTCTCTCTGTCTCTCTGTCTCTCCTTCATATTGTTCATTCATTCATAGTTCCTTTCATTAAAACTATTTCAGTTTTACTTATATAAACAAAGCCAGGGACTAGTTTTTACTAATACATCTTCTCTAGTATCCAATGATTTTCTTCGAGATTTAAAACACAGCTATTTCAAACATATTAAAATACAATAATTTGGTATCGAGCTTCAGCTCCTATTCTGCCTTAGTCCCCTGCCATATAATGAATACTAACAGTCCTACCCCTCTAAAATTAGAAAATAATCATATTTCAAACGTAGTTCAATACAGTAATTTAGTTACCGAGCTCCAGCTCCTGTCCCCCACCTTACTTCCCTCACACATCTTCGTTAATACTTATTCAAATTCCGGGAAATTTCTACCCTCTGTATTTCAGACTTAGTTTAGTAAATCCAAACAATTATCAAACTCCAGCTCTTGTCCCCGGCTTAGTTCATTTGTACAAGATCGTTAGTAATAGATCAATTTTCCGAAATTTAAAGCAGTCATACTTCAAAGTTAGTAAATAATATCAAGTCAGTTACTGAGCTCTAGCTCTCGTCCCCCAACTTAGTTCTCTCTCGTATATTTGTAAATAACCCAGCAATTTCACTGTAATTTCTACCCTCTGTATTTCATAGTAAATATGATGTAAACAATTATAAAACTCTAGCTCCTGTCCTCTGTCCAAGTCCACTCCTATAAATTTATTACTATCAGTCCAATTCTCCTGAGATTTGAACAACTACATTTTCAGTCATAGTAAATAAAACCGGTTCAGTTATCAAGTTTCAACTCTTGCCCCCCCCCCCCCTCAGCTTAGTTCATTTTTTTGTACAAGTTCTTTATTTTCCAACTAAATCACCTTGAGATTTAAGATCGCTTTATTTCTAACGTAGTAAAATTAATCTGGACATTAACCAAGCTCCATTTCCTCAGTCTTAGATCATCGAACATAATTATATCCGTTCAAGCCCCTCTCCAGCCTAATTAGCCCTCTGTAACACAATGTAACGCAACGTAGCGTAACGCAAATCAACTTTTTGCAGTCCAAAATGTCATTTTGAAACGAAAAGTGCGGGCTAGCCCATCTCCATTACATCTCTTACCATATAAATAATTGATGTCTATCAGTTTTAGCCCTCTGTAACACAATGTACCGTGACGTAACGTAACGCAAATCAACTTTTTGCAGTCCGAAATGACATTTTTAAATAAAAAGTATGACTTAGCCCATCTCCATTACATCTCCTTTCATATGAATATTACGGTCTACCAGTTTTAGCCCTCTGTAACACAATGTAACGTAACGGGGAAAATCAACTTTCTCGGATGAGCAAATAACATTATTGAAAATGACATCAATGTTTTGCCTTTACATCCAAACACAAGAAAAATATTACCGCTTTTATTGAGAAACTTATATGTGGAGATCATATCTCCAGAGTCCACACAATAAGCCACACATCACACATCTTCTGTTTTCAATTCGCAGCTCGCATCTAATTTAATGTTATTTTTTTGCAGAAACTATGTTTTTGAGATTATGCTCAATGTCGGCAATTACTATTCGTATCATCAAACTCCTTCAGTCAACAAATTCACATTTCATATCGTGTGTGTAGATTAGAGAGAGAAGGCAAACTTAGCGTGCAGCTAGTCAAAACTTATCATAACAGATATGATTTCACAGAGTTTTCAACCTTTGCCAGTTTTTTCAATGTTATCTCTTCACTCATGCTAAGTGAGTCAGACAAAAATGTGACATTTCATTTCATTATTAGCCATGCAATATGCTATTAGCTAGGTAATCAAAACATAACAAGCATTATTTCACAGGAATTTTTTCTAGCAAATATGCTTCCTTTAAGCAGTTCAACACATCAAACACCAGCAGTCCGTGAAATTCCCTTTAGTCAATAATCATCCTTTACAGTATTTCTTGACTAAAATAGCACTCCAAAACATAAGTTGTCATTTTTATTCTCACTGTCGCACTATAGTCAATAAGTTGTTTCGCAGAGTGACAAGTTATGCATATTGACGAGATTTCATGGTGTGCATAGTTTAAGAGAGTTCACACTGTATTAATTACGGCCATGGATATCTTATGTTTATGAAGATCATCACTTTTTATTTTTATCATTTTCTAGCCCCACAGCTTTACAGTCTTCTCTTATTCTTTTTCAAATAAAGTTTGCTTACTGTTTTCCATTGTTATATGATTTACTTCGTCGGAATCTCCGAGGTGGGTTCACCAGTGTAACGAGACAGTACACGAATGTGGAGAACAGGCACACAGGCTTAGATCTCATGTTTCATTGTCATTTCATAACTAAAATCATCCATCAATCAACAGAAAAAAGTCATATTCATCATCATTGTTCCTAACTAAAATTATATGTCGTTAAGTAAGAAATATAGTCAAAGACACTCTTCGAGACATCAAGGACTTACTTCTTAACTAAAGTAGCCTTCACTTTGCTAAAATAGTCTTATTCATCATTGTTCATAACTAAAATTATATGACGTTAAGTAAGAAATATAGTCAAAGACACTCTTCGAGACATCAAGGACTTACTCAAAGACATCAAAGTTGATCTGCAAGATATCTTCGAGACACCAAAGTTACTCTTCATTACATCAAAGTCTCATTCAAATACTACTCATGTTCTCAGAAGTCATTCTCAAAGTCCTCACTGATTTTCTCAGAGTCAGCAAAGTTATTCTCGGAGTCAACTTCGTTCTTCAGAGAAACTTTCCAAAACATCTTTGTTCATCAAAGTTATTCTCGGAGTCATCAAAGGTATTTTCTAACTCACTTTTGGTCATTAAAGTTAATTTCTATGTTATAAAAGTTTGTCTCAGAGACATCTAAGTTCATCTTAGAGTCATCAAATGTAATCTCTAACTCACTCTCGTTCATCAAAGTTGTTTCAAAGACATCAAAGTTAATCTCAGAGTTATCCAAAGATATTCTCATGTCCACAAAGTTATTCCAAGAGACGTCAAAGTTGATCAAAGTTATTCTCAGAATCATCAAAGAGATCTCTAATTCACCTTCGTTCACCAAAAAGTTGTTCTCTAAGACACATTCGTTCATCAAAGAAACTCTCCGTCCATCATGTTATTCTTTAAGTCATCTTCAGTCATAAAATTTCTCTCCAAAATGTAACTAGTTCAGCTTTTTATACAATACCGACGCTTCTGTTAAAATATATTTTCTTACTCACTTTACCCTAAAACTGTTCTCAGAACTACACTGTCCCAATCCTACGTATCCTATCCTCTCCACCCAATGTTGCTTAGTTAGCATAACGTTCCTAAACCTGACTTTACCTATCCTAACTTAACTTACCATACCTTTACCTATCGTACATAACTTAACCTGCATAACATAACTTTACCTATCCTAACAGGACTTACCTTACATTACCTATCTTACTTAACTTAACCTGCACAACCTAACTTACATAACTTATCTTACCTATCCTAAAGTAACCTAACTTGCTTTACCTAACTTAATCTACATTCTCAAACTGCTGTATCCTAACTTATCTAGTCCAAACCAGCCATGATCTAACTTACATAATTATTCCTGCTTGTCTTTGTGTTTCGTCAATCATTGTCTCATATTCATTTACTCATTTCAAGGGTTAATTTCTCAAATGGGCATTTTTGCATTTCAAGTGTTATTTGTTTAAGATTGGGAGTTTAACCATTTCAAAGGATTTTTGTTATATATATATGGGAATTTACTCGTTTCAAGGGCAAATTTCTCAAATGGACATTTTTGCAGATCAAGGGTTATTTGTTAAAGTTCATCAAGTTGCTCATAAGTTGTATTTATTATGTTTGTTATTATTTATTTATTCGTATTCCCCAACCCCATAACCTAACCTTCCAGATGTAGTTTATTGTGTTTTTGACGGATTTGTTGAATATATTATCCTTTTCCTAACCTTTCAGATGTAGTTTATTGTGTTTTTTGACGTATTTGTTGAATATATTATCCTTTTCCTAACCTTTCAGATGTAGTTTATTGTGTTTTTTTACGTATTTGTTGAATATATTATCCTTTTCCTAACCTTTCAGATGTAGTTTTGTTTCTCCTTTGTATATTTTTACCCAAACCCATCACCCCACTTAACCTTCTTTCCTTCTTTTACTTTGTTTTCACATATAAGTTCATTCTTTATCTTAGTAATAATAAAAATTACAATAGTAAAGAATCAGATCTACTAAGAAAAAACAAGAGAGCAAGTGAGTGAGAGCATGAAACGAGGAGAAAAGAGTAAGAGAGAGGGGGGAGGAAGAGCATGGGAGCACGAGACTTGAATTTGAGAAAGAAGAGAGCATTTGAGCAAATGAGTAAGAGAGAGGGGGGAGGAAGAGCATGGGACCTATCTATCTCCCTTATTCTCTCTCTCTTCCTCCCCCGCTCTCTCACTCATTTGCTCAAATGCTCTCTTCTTTCTCAAATTCAAGTCTCGTGCTCCCATGCTCTTCCTCCCCCCTCTCTCTTACTCTTTTCTCCTCGTTTCATGCTCTCACTCACTTGCTCTCTTGTTTTTTCTTAGTAGATCTGATTCTTTACTATTGTAATTTTTATTATTACTAAGATAAAGAATGAACTTATATGTGAAAACAAAGTAAAAGAAGGAAAGAAGGTTAAGTGGGGTGATGGGTTTGGGTAAAAATATACAAAGGAGAAACAAAACTACATCTGAAAGGTTAGGAAAAGGATAATATATTCAACAAATACGTCAAAAAACACAATAAACTACATCTGAAAGGTTAGGAAAAGGATAATATATTCAACAAATCCGTCAAAAACACAATAAACTACATCTGGAAGGTTAGGTTATGGGGTTGGGGAATACGAATAAATAAATAATAACATAATAAATACAACTTATGAGCAACTTTATGAACTTTAACAAATAACCCTTGATCTGCAAAAATGTCCATTTGAGAAATTTGCAATTGAAACGAGTAAATTCCCATATATATATAACAAAAATCCTTTGAAATGGTTAAACTCCCAATCTTAAACAAATAACACTTGAAATGCAAAAATGCCCATTTGAGAAATTAACCCTTGAAATGAGTAAATGAATATGAGACAATGATTGACGAAACACAAAGACAAGCAGGAATAATTATGTAAGATGACTTAAAGAATAACATGATGGACGGAGAGTTTCTTTGATGAACGAATGTGTCTTAGAGAACAACTTTTTGGTGAACGAAGGTGAATTAGAGATCTCTTTGATGATTATGAGAATAACTTTGATCAACTTTGACGTCTCTTGGAATAACTTTGTGGACATGAGAATATCTTTGGATAACTCTGAGATTAACTTTGATGTCTTTGAAACAACTTTGATGAACAAAAGTGAGTTAGAGATTACATTTGATGACTCTAAGATGAACTTAGATGTCTCTGAGACAAACTTTTATAACATAGAAATTAACTTTAATGACCAAAAGTGAGTTAGAGAATACCTTTGATGACTCCGAGAATAACTTTGATGAACAAAGATGTTTTGGAAAGTTTCTCTGAAGAACGAAGGTGACTCCGAGAATAACTTTGCTGACTGAGAAAATCAGTGAGGACTTTGAGAATGACTTCTGAGAACATGAGTAGAATTTGAATGAGACTTTGATGTAATGAAGAGTAACTTTGATGTCTCGAAGATATCTTGCAGATCAACTTTGATGTCTTTGAGTAAGTCCTTGATGTCTCGAAGAGTGTCTTTGACTATATTTCTTACTTAACGTCATATAATTTTAGTTATGAACAATGATGAATAAGACTATTTTAGCAAAGTGAAGGCTACTTTAGTTAAGAAGTAAGTCCTTGATGTCTCGAAGAGTGTCTTTGACTATATTTCTTACTTAACGACATATAATTTTAGTTAGGAACAATGATGATGAATATGACTTTTTCTGTTGATTGATGGATGATTTTAGTTATGAAATGACAATGAAACATGAGATCTAAGCCTGTGTGCCTGTTCTCCACATTCGTGTACTGTCTCGTTACACTGGTGAACCCACCTCGGAGATTAGGACGAAGTAAATCATATAACAATGGAAAACAGTAACCAAACTTTATTTGAAAAAGAATAAGAGAAGACTGTAAAGCTGTGGGGCTAGAAAATGATAAAAATAAGAAGTGATGATCTTCATAAACATAAGATATCCATGGCCGTAATTAATACAGTGTGAACTCTCTTAAACTATGCACACCATGAAATCTCGTCAATATGCATAACTTGTCACTCTGCGAAACAACTTATTGACTATAGTGCGACAGTGAAAATAAAAATGACCACTTATGTTTTGGAGTGCTATTTTAGTCAAGAAATACTGTAAAGGATGATTATTGACTAAAGGGAATTTCACGGACTGCTGGTGTTTGATGTGTTGAACTGCTTAAAGGAAGCATATTTGCTAGAAAAAATTCCTGTGAAATAATGCTTGTTATATGTTTTGACTGCCTAGCTAATAGCATATTGCATGGCTAATAATGAAATGAAATGTCACATTTTTGTCTGACTCACTTAGCACGAGTGAAGAGATAACATTGAAAAAACTGACAAAGGTTGAAAACTCTGTGAAATCATATCTGTTATGATAAGTTTTGACTAGCTGCATGCTAAGTTTGCTTACTCTCTCTAATCTACACACACGATATGAAATGTGAATTTGTTGACTGAAGGAGTTTGGTGATACGAATAGTAATTGCCGACATTGAGCATAATCTCAAAAACATAGTTTCTGCAAAAAAATAACATTAAATTAGATGCGAGCTGCGAATTGAAAACAGAAGATGTGTGATGTGTGGCTTATTGTGTGGACTCTGGAGATATGATCTCCACATATAAGTCTCTCAAGAAAAGCAGTAATATTTTTCTTGTGTTAGGATGTAAAGGCAAAACATTGATGTCATTTTCAATAATGTTATTTGCTCATCCGAGAAAGTTGATTTTCCCCGTTACGTTACATTGTGTTACAGAGGGCTAAAACTGGTAGACCGTAATATTCATATGGAAGGAGATGTAATGGAGATGGGCTAAGTCATACTTTTTATTTAAAAATGTCATTTCGGACTGCAAAAAGTTGATTTGCGTTACGTTACGTCACGGTACATTGTGTTACAGAGGGCTAAAACTGATAGACATCAATTATTTATATGGTAAGAGATGTAATGGAGATGGGCTAGCCCGCACTTTTCGTTTCAAAATGACATTTTGGACTGCAAAAAGTTGATTTGCGTTACGCTACGTTGCGTTACATTGTGTTACAGAGGGCTAATTAGGCTGGAGAGGGGCTTGAACGGATATAATTATGTTCGATGATCTAAGACTGAGGAAATGGAGCTTGGTTAATGTCCAGATTAATTTTACTACGTTAGAAATAAAGCAATCTTAAATCTCAAGGTGATTTAGTTGGAAAATAAAGAACTTGTACAAAAAAATGAACTAAGCTGAGGGGGGGGCAAGAGTTGAAACTTGATAACTGAACCGGTTTTATTTACTATGACTGAAAATGTAGTTGTTCAAATCTCAGGAGAATTGGACTGATAGTAATAAATTTATAGGAGTGGACTTGGACAGAGGACAGGAGCTAGAGTTTTATAATTGTTTACATCATATTTACTATGAAATACAGAGGGTAGAAATTACAGTGAAATTGCTGGGTTATTTACAAATATACGAGAGAGAACTAAGTTGGGGGACGAGAGCTAGAGCTCAATAACTGACTTGATATTATTTACTAACTTTGAAGTATGACTGCTTTAAATTTCGGAAAATTGATCTATTACTAACGATCTTGTACAAATGAACTAAGCCGGGGACAAGAGCTGGAGTTTGATAATTGTTTGGATTTACTAAACTAAGTCTGAAATACAGAGGGTAGAAATTTCTCGGAATTTGAATAAGTATTAACGAAGATGTGTGAGAGAAGTAAGGTGGGGGACAGGAGCTGGAGCTCGGTAACTAAATTACTGTATTGAACTACGTTTGAAATATGATTATTTTCTAATTTTAGAGGGGTAGGACTGTTAGTATTCATTATATGGCAGGGGACTAAGGCAGAATAGGAGCTGAAGCTCGATACCAAATTATTGTATTTTAATATGTTTGAAATAGCTGTGTTTTAAATCTCGAAGAAAATCATTGGATACTAGAGAAGATGTATTAGTAAAAACTAGTCCCTGGCTTTGTTTATATAAGTAAAACTGAAATAGTTTTAATGAAAGGAACTATGAATGAATGAACAATATGAAGGAGAGAGAGAGAGAGAGATAGAGAGAGAGACAGAGAGACATAGACAGATAGAGAGAGAGAGACATGGAGGCAGAGAGAGAGAGAGAGAGAGAGAGAGAGAGAGAGAGAGAGAGACAGAGAGAGAGAGAGAGAGAGACAGAGACATAGACAGATAGAGAGAGAGAGAGAGAGACATGGAGACAGAGAGAGAGAGAGAGACAGAGAGAGAGACAGGGAGACAGAGAGACAGAGACAGACAGATAGAGAGAGAGAGACATGGAGACAGAGAGAGAGAGAGATAGAGAGACAGGGAGACAGAGAGAAAGAGACAGAGAGACAGAGACAGATAGAGAGAGAGAGAGAGAGAGAGATAGGGAGACAGAGAGAGAGAGATAGAGAGAGAGAGATAGAGAGACAGGGAGACAGAGAGAGAGAGACAGAGAGACTGAGACAGATAGAGAGAGAGAGAGACAGGGAGACAGAGCGAGAGAGGGAGACAGACAGGGAGACAGAGAGAAAGAGACAGAGAGAGAGAGAGACAGAGAGACAGAGAGACAGAGACAGAGACAGAGACAGATAGAGAGAGAGTCGCGGACCCTGGCGAAACGCAATGGTAATGGGTGCCCCACCACTTCCGGTGTCGGAGGAGAAATACCCGGACTAGTTGGAAAGTTGATCAGTCGGGCTCCAACCTGCGACCAGTACGCTTACCCCGTCGCGGACATTGAAAAACGCTTAAGGTAATGGTACACACCCCTCCTGCAGGAGACTTTGCCCTCATCCTCACACACTTAGCACGTCCTGTAGGGACGTTAATGGTTTGTCTAACCACATAATGGCCCGCTGCAGTCTCACAACGAGAGTGACTTCACTCTTTCTGGACCCGAACACAGAAAAAGCCAGGTGCAGTCCCGTGTCTTTTCCATGCATTTCTTACAACACCACTTAGCACTTCCTGTAGGGACGTTAATGGTTTGTCTAACCACATAATGGCCCAGAGCACTCTCTCCCGACGAGGGGAAGCTCCATCCAGCCCCCACCCAAAACAACATAACAGACTGTGTTGCCTTCTCCTCACATCTACACACTAACTCACGATCAACAAAATTAAGGCTACGCAAAAACACGCATACATATTCTTTTACTCCTTCCTCCCTCTTCCTTCTATTTTCTTACTCTATCACTTACTCTACCACGTACTCTCACACTACTCGCAACTTTCCTGACCACTTACCATAAACCCCGAGGACTAGACCCGCGCGCGCGGGGTGGGGGGCCGCACCTGCTCACCCGCCACTCAAGACCGACACGTGCCAAACTTCCGGGAAATTCCCTTACCCCCTGTGACTAGACACCCGCGCTGCGACGACGACGTCGCGCACCACCTGGCACTCATCAACATAACTCACTCTCTTTCATGACCACTTACCATAACACACTCACACGCGTCCGAAACGCGCCAAACTTCCCCAAAAATCCCCCCAAAAACCTGTGCGACTAGACACCTGCGCACCAGCTGTCGGATGGCACTCCACGAGTGCCACCTGGCAGCTCGTGCGCGTGGTTCTAGTTGTACTTTACACTACTTTAATGGACTGGTGGATGACAGTGTTCAGAGCCAGCTGGACATAGGGCAGGTATTCGTCCCATAAATTTGCATCATGCTCTGCGAGAATTGCAAGCATATCTTTAACTGACCGGTTCGTCCGTTCTGTCATACCGTTAGTCTGAGGGTGATAAGCCGTCGTGAATGCTGAAGTGGTTTCTACAATTTTACATACTTCTCTAAAAATATTCCCATTAAATTCCTGACCTCGGTCAGAAACTAACACTTTAGGGGGACCGAATACAGTGATGAACCTCTCTAAGAACGCCTTTGCAACAGTTCGTGAATCTTTCTGAGGCTTTGCAATCAGTGTGGTGTACCTGGACAGGTGGTCTACCAACACCAATACGTAACGGTTTCCTGAATGACTGTGATGCAGATCAATCAGATCAGCCCCCACCCGATCTAAAGGTTCCAAAATTTCTGGGAATTCTTGCAATGGCGCTTGTACCTTAAGGGTACTTTTCCTCCTTTGGCAGTGACCACAGGACTTAACGAAGTTAATGACCTCTGTTAACATACCGGGTATGAAAAAGAGTGATCTTGCTTTCATGCGAGTTTTAAAAATCCCTGGATGACCTACAATCTTAGACGCATTTGCGAGTCTCAACGCCGACTTTTTCAATACCTCTGGGATAACCAGCTGAAAAACTGCACGATCCTTCTGTCCCTTTACATAAAATAAGACCCCATCCCTCATTTCAAAGTCATGAATTGCTAAATTACGTTTCTTTGATGGATATTTTCCTCCCTCCGTAATTTCCTTCCACCTCGGTTCGTTAATCTGGAATTATTAAGGTTTACGTTAATAATAGCAATGTTTCTACTCAATGTGTCTGGTACAACATGTGATGGACCAGGCTTGTAAAGTATTTGGAATGAGTGAGCAGCTAGTTCATGAGACCAACGTGACATGCGAGGGCACTTAGTTCTCTTCTTAAAAATATGAGTTAAAGCCCAGTGATCTGTATAAATGACAGTGACGCTGGAAAAGATACGGTTCAAAGTACCTGACACTTTCTACCACAGCCAAAGCCTCTCTAACCGTTGCAGAATAGCGGACCTCCGGACCCTTAACCTTCCTGCTAAAATATGCTACTGAGTGAGGAAGATTATCATTATCGCGTTGTATTAAACACCCACCAATTGCTATCCCACTGGCGTCTGTGTGTACTTCCCACTCCTTATCAAAATCAGGTACTGCTAATACTGGGGTGGTAATGAGTTGACTTTTTAATTTTGTATAAGCGTTATCATGCTCAGGTTTCCAAATGAATTTAACATTTTCTTAGTGAGCTCAGTTAACGGTGCTGTTGTACTTGCAAAACCCTCAATGTGGCGACGGAAATATCCGGCTGCCCCTAGAAACCTTCGAACATCCTTTGCTGTCTTAGGTGTTGGCATGTCAGCAATAGCACGACAGGAGTCGGGGTCAGGTCGGATACCATCTGTGCTCACCTGGAATCCCAAAAACTTGAATTTCTGAGATGCCAGAGTGCATTTTCCCACATTGAGTTTGAAACCCGCCTTATCTAACAATGTCAACGTCTCAGTCAAATCTCGTAAGTGCTCATCAAACGTCCTGGAGTAGATAACTACATCATCCAGGTACGCTAATGAGTGTCTTCCCAATATTGGGTTTAGGATGTAATTGCCCTCTGAAATGATAAAGGCGCTGTCTTTAACCCGAAAGGCATCCGCTTGAATTGAAAAGTATGAACCCCATCAGAGAAGGCGGTCTTCTCTCTATCCGTCTCAGCGACTGGGATGGTCCAATATGCAGATTTCACATCCAGAGTGGAAAAGTATTTTGCTGCCCCAAACTGATCTATTATTTCTTGTATCCGTGGCAAAGGATACACATCACCTTTAGTAATTTCATTGATCTTTCGGTAGTCAACACAAAACCTATTACTACCATCCGGTTTACGTACCAACACCACTGGCGACAACCATGGTGATGTACTAGGCTCTATCACATTCTGTCTCAACATCTTCTGACACTCATCCCTAATTACTTCCTTTGCCCGTTCCGGAAGCCTCCATTGACGAGTATAAATAGGAGGTTGATCACCTGTAGGAATAACATGTTCAATCCTATCCAGAAGCCCGATTTGATCGTCTTCTGTTGCAAACAGTCTAAGGAATTTACGTAAAATCCCTCTCAAAAGTTTCCTTTCTGACTGTTGCACATGTTGCAAATCCAGAGCCGAGATTAACTTATCCACTTCCTGATTATTAGTACTTTTCCCTGTCTCGGTCTTGTGTTTCCCCTGTGTAATACTATCTGTAACATTTAGTGCACTACATTGTGCTGTGGTGGCTGGCATCTCCTGGCTTTGATACTGAAAAATTCCCGTATTTTCAACAATCATAGCCTGAGACACCCTATCACCTGCCCTGAAACGATAGGTTTTGTGCGAGAGATTGACAACTGAAATAAGGGCACTTTTATCAAGCACTGTTATTAAATGATGAGGGATCAACAACCTGTTACATCTCCCAGCCACCTGAAGGGTGGTACCTGGTGCAATGTGACGTCCCACTGATACTTAAATAAATTTAACTGAATGGGGTGGGCAACATTGTTTCACCAAGGCATGTAACCCACATGACTTCTTATCTGTGTCTGGAAGAGACTTAAACAACAACTTAGGGTAGTGAATGTTGTACTTCTGTTTCTTACTAATGGAAGCAGTTACTGGTGGATGATCAACCATTTTAATGGGATAAACTACCTGGCCCAACTTCAATCTGCACTTCCTTGCGCCCTCATGAGCAGACAAAGAAAATTTAACCGTCCCAGAAAATCCATTCCCAACAAAATCTGACCAGGGAATGCAAGATTCTCGACAATAGTGCAATTGTTTGGGTAAGCTTCTACCTTACCCACTTCAAAATTGAGTGTAGCCTGGCCCAAGATATTAATATATTGACCATTAACTGCTGTTAAAGGCTTCCCACAACGCTTAAGGCGTGTCTCACTAAATGTGCTGAAGGCTGACTTTTTAATGAGAGTTGCTTGACTTCCGGTGTCCACAAAAACTGTCAATCTCACACCTTCAACCGTCATCTCAAACTTTGGTCTGCCAGCCAACGTGCTGATCTGCTCTGTGTCACCCTTGACCAGTGTGCTGGTGCACACATACCTGTAATGGCCTCGGCCATGACACCTCCAACAAATTTCATCACCAATTTTACGTGTCCCAGAAGCCCGCTGGCTACATTCCCCAGCAACTTATGTAGAGGCGACCCTAGGAATGGGGGTAGGGGGGGGAGGAGGGGAGGTGAGGAGCTAGGTGTAGGATTAGTGGAGGGGGTAGGGTGGGTAACCGGAGGGGTTGGTTAGATGGGTAAGGGGTATAAGAGGGAGGGTGAGGGCAGGCCGTGGGTGGGTTGTGGAGGGGGGTTGTAAACAAGGGGGTTGTAAGGGTGGGAGATGAGAGGGAAATGTAGTTTTCCACAATTCCAATAACGCGTCGACAAGGGTTTGGGTGGTAGTTGGCTGGGGTTGGTATGGGTCTGCCAGGGATTGGGGTGGACATGGGTTGGCCTGGAGGTAAGGTTGGGGAACGGGGTTGTAGGTAGGGAGGGTTTGAAGTTGGGGGTTGTAGGAAGGGAGGGAAGCCTGGACAGGGAGGGGTGCTTGGGTAAGGATGGGGTATTGGGGAGGGTGTGTCTGCATGCATTGTCCATTCATTGATAAAAATCATTTCACCCCAAACCGTAACTTCAAGACCCGTCGTCGGATCAGAGTGAAATTTTAACACACGATTTGGTTTCATAAATAATCTCTAGTAAAAACACAAAACGTTTCCTAACCTCAATCCTTGAAAAAATGCTCCGTGTGTCCAAACCGAAAGTATCATTTATTGCCACCCTTCCCAATCGATTTCTCGAGCCCCAGTGAGGACCATCGCCTGTTGACAAGGCAATGACAGATGACGGCGGCCGCTGACTACCCTCGACCAATGAATGAATTCCTTAAGTCTTATTGTCCTCTTCTCTCATTCGTAAAATTAATACGCACACAGAATACACGACGGCATCGACTACCATTTATCACTTGTGAAACAAAACACTGTATACGACGGTGAATCAAAATACATGCGCAATTATAACTAAATAAAAAGGTTACGTTAATTATTAAATGATCGAAACTACTAGAATGAACACAGTCTTACCTGGGATTGATTGATTGATAAAGATTAAGCCACCCAAGAGGTGGCACGGGCATGAATAGCCCGTAAGTGGTACAATTTTTTTTTCTCAGTATTCTGAGGTTGCATTTAACCATCAAGCTGTTATCGCGGGGGAGGATACTGCTTCACAGTCTTTATGAGGGTGTCCAGCTGCTGGACACCTTTGTTGACCAGGAGAGTGGCTGTGTTGATGGCTTCAGGGTGGCCACTGCATGATTCAGGAACTGTTAAAGCTCTTCTAAGGTCATTGGTTGCTTCACATTCCAGAAGATAGTGAAGTAATGGCTTTTCTGTGACAGTTTGGCAGAAGATGCACTCTCTCTGTCGGGGTTCACCAATCTCCCAGTTGCATCTGTAACCTAGACGTAGTCTATATAACCTAATTGCTATTTCCCTGTGGATTCCTTTTAGGATATTTAACCTTTCTAATTTGGTTACCTGAAGATACCATGTTGCAGATGGCGAACCTTCAGCTATTCTCTGGTGCAGGTAGGCTTTGTTGAGATGTGAGAGTTTTTTGGTGATGATGTTTGTTATGTTCTCTAGGCTGGGTTGAATTGTTTTATGTATCACTGGATGACGAGTTGCCAATTTAGCAATTTCATCAGCTTTTTCATTTAATGGGATTCCAATATGGGATGGGATCCAGTTTAAAGTTATGTTGAGTCCTTTGCCTTTAGCGACTGCTCCAAGATACAAAATGGTGGTAATTATTTCCACATTATCTTTCCATTGTTTTTGTCCTAGTATTCGAAGTGCAGCTTTTGAGTCTGTGTGTATGATTGCATTTTGAGTGTTTTGTGCAATCACATATGCGAATGCCTGTTGTATGGCAAACAGCTCAGTTTGGGTTGATGATACTAGTCCTCCCAGTCTCGAATATGCCTGTACGCTGGTCGTGCAAAGAGCAGTGCCAGCACTCTCATTCTGTGTCCACCGATCCGTCTGTGAAGATGTGGGTGGCTCCTGCTACTGCTATGCTATACATTTGCTCTTCTATTAGGCGCCTTAGGATTGTCGGATCATAGGCAGCCTTTTTCATTGGGAGACTTTCTATTACTATTTTGAAAGTAGGCCCTCTCTATCAAGAATCATGTTTTTTAAATGTAGTCTGTTTAGGACTTTTCCTGCTCTTGCAACCCAAGAGTTTCCATTGTTTTGGCCTAGTCCAACCACCAAGGCCTGCCGTTACCTGGGACACGGTCGGGTCAAGAAGTACCTGCTCCGCAACAAGAGGTGAAGATAGTATTGCAGTTTAGCTCAGTCTACACACAAGGAGACTGACTAATATCAATCACTTTCTACACATCTCCCCCCATGCTGGGTGCTGAGATGGAGACTCTGACACCAGAAGAATTGGCTACTCCCCACGGCAATATTCACATGGACTCTGAAGGCAGCCAGTCAGTAGAGGAAAGTGCTTTTCAAGCGGTTCTAACCAGGCAACAGAAGAAAATGAAGAACGACGCTGAGACTGATCAAACCAGTGTAGTCGACAGAACGATGTCAGAAAGGTGAGGGTCAGCGGAGGTGGAGGCTTCTCTTCCCTCCCTCATGCACACTGGCCAATCATCACAAGCTGCTGTGGACAGTCAGACTTGGAAGAGAACACCGCAAGTTCGAGCCCCTGCTGAAGGAAGGTGTAAACAGACCTTACTTAACGGTAGGTTCTAAGGAGGCAGTTGTATTTCTTACCCAGCAAGGATATGATGGTATTGTTATGGAAATACCGGAAGAGAACGATAAGCTGACGAAGGTAATTATCTATAAATACCCTCAGATTCTAGACCCCGAATTCATTCTCGACGACCAACGATTTGTGTGGGCCAAGCGTTACCTTATTAAAGGTGAAGCTAGGAATCAGGTGGTGGCTCTAGTGAGAGGTGAAGTTCCCGAAAGAGTGTTCATCACCGGGGCGGGCTACAGGCATGTAGCAAAGTATGTAGAAGAGCCCATAATATGCCTGAAATGCTGCAGATGAGGGCATAAATCCTGGAGCTGTCAACATGATCCACGATGTCGTTTCTGTGGAAAGTCTCACCTCTCTAATGTGTGTAGAAACAGACTTATGCTGGGTGAGAAAATAGTTCCCAGCTGCTGCAACTGTGGAGGTGTTCACAATGCCAGCTCGGCTGTGTGTAGCAAGAGGCCGAGTATGGATGTTCCTCGGCCGGTGAATGTTACAGAGCAAGCAAGAGCTCTTACCCAGACTCCGGGAGCACAGTCTGCCCCAAACAGCGCCAGTGAACCGAACGAATGCGTGGGTAAAGGAGTCACCTTTACTTCGTCAGGCTGAAGCAACAAGCAACCACGCCAACACTCAGGATTCTGGCAGTGACAATGTAACGGTGAGTGAAGTGGTTACTTGGACTCAGAAACAGGGCCATAAATGATATGGTCAAGGAGGTGAGGGCTTAACTAAGCAAAGTTGGCGAGTTCCTCCGAAATCTTGGGCAGAGAATCGAGTCCATCGAGGCGAAGTTAAACGTTCAGGAGGTCAAGGAAAGTCACAGAACAGTGAAGGAAGGTCAGGATATAGTGGTTGAGGACAATAATGAAATATTGAGTGATGAAATGAAGGAAAGTGGAGTGTGTGAGAATGATGATAGTTGTAGTGAAAGGAAGAACTCTATAATTACACATAAAATGAAGGAATCATTTTGGCCAATAATGGACGTCACGAGACTGAAAAAATCTCTTGTGAAATGCAATGTTGCTTTTACTGGTGAACTTGGGAGGAGGTGGGAGACGTTATACATGGTATGGCTATCATTTAGTGAACTTATTGGGGATGACTTAGATAGTGAATTGTTTAATAATGGATCATCCTAGACTGAAAGTGTTGTCATGGAATGTTAATGGTTTAAGAAGCAGTGTTACAGATGTTCATTGTTATGTGATGGGAAATGATATTGATGTTGTAGCTCTCCAGGAGACAAGGGATAGGAATGAAGGCTTATTGAAATTAAATGGCTATAAAGGGTTTCACACCTTCGCCGCAAATAACATCAGAGGGACTTCGATTTATGTTAAGAACTCCATACCAGCAGAGTTAGTAGAACCGCCATCAAAAACGCAAGGTATAGAGAGTGTCCGTGTTAAATTATCAATAAGGGAAGTGGAATTTATTGTAGTTAATTTGTATGTATCCAGGAACTGCTTCGACGCTAACTATCTACCTGACTGCATTTATACTAATCCTTCACTGGTTATTGGGGACCTTAATGCTCGGGACACAAGCCTTGGGACAGTGGGTAGTATTAATGCTAATGGGGTCAAGTGGTTACAGTTTCTACAAGATCATCCAGATACCTGTCTCTTGGGAAACAATGAACCAACTCACATCTGGGAAGGACGGCTTGACTATTCCTGTATGTTAAACTCTCAGGGGATTATGGGGGAGGCTCGGGTTGTTTGGGAACTACTTAGTGACCACTTTGCCTTGAACATTGAATTACCACTGGGGAAAAAACAAGTCCACTTTCAAAGGAAAAGGCTAAATATTAATAAAGATATGAACAATTATTTTATTCAAAATATGGGAGATTGGTATCGACAATACACGCCGCTCTGCGTTGATAGTTTTTACGAGGACATGGTCGAGAACATAGAGAAATTAGTACAGAGGGAAAATAACGGGGGCAGGGGAAGCAAGACGCATGGACCTAAGAAATTTAAATATTCCAATGATCAGCAAGTTAAGGCGTGGGAGAGATAGCTACGGAGTGCACATAAAGAATGGTTAAACAATGGAATGAGGGATGAAGAGAAAAATACAATGTTGGAAGTGGCTAGGGAATGCAGTCAGGTGAGGAAGGAGGCGCGGGACAGATACTGGCAAGACTTTGCTCAGTCGATTGGTAATACTAAAAACCTTAAAGACATATGGAAAGCAGTAAATAAAATCAGGGGTTGTAAGACCAAACTCATTGCTCACTCAGATCCAGGGAAGGTTGCTAATGAGTAAGTAGATAAATGGGCAAGTGCTGCTGGTATGGAGCCCTTCTCTGAAGACACGAGAGGCACCATTGAGTCATGGGAAAATATTAGATATGGAGTAACTTTATGTGCCTTAAATACATGATCTGTAAGATGCACGGAGATAACTCACGATGAGCTACTGGATGCTATAAAGAGTGGCAGCTCTACTGCTCCGGGCAAAGATGGAGTAACGTATGAGATTCTTAATTATTTAGCCGGTATGAAACCTAGTTCCTTACTTGATTTGTTTAACATGAGTTATAGAGAGGGAAAGTTACCAAGAAAATGGAAGGAGGCTGTCATCATTCCTATCCCTAAGTCAAACGGAGGCTACAGGTCTCTCTCCTTAACATCCTGCTTTTGTAAAATGATGGAAAGGATTTTGTTAAATAGGCTACTCTACCTTGTAGGTGATAACATGTCCAATAATCTCTTTGGTTTTATCACAGGCAAAAGTACTGCGGACTGTCTCTTAAAGTGTTTGTCTAATGTGGATGACAATTGTAGAGTTTTTGTTGATCTGCAAGGAACATTTGATAAAGGCAATGGGGAAGTAATTTTATACGAATTAGCCAATCTGTGAATAACAGGGAGATTGCTACATTGGATAAGGGATTATCTACAAGGCAGAAAAGGTCAGGTACCCCCCAAGGGGGAATTTTAAGTCCCACCTTATTCAATGTATTAATGAACAGATTAGCATCAGAGATGTATCCTCCAGGGGTCACGACAATCATATATGCTGATGACATTCTTATACAAGTAAGTAAGTAATTATCAAAAGAAGGCACCAAACCGGGAAGGCTATGTAGCACCATCAAATACGCAAAATAATCAGAGGGCGCTAAATATCACCAAGGATGCCAATACGAGAACAAAAACGCATAAGGCGAACGATATCAAAAGTATCCGAGTCACCAAGAATTCTATCGAGGGACAGGTGACCGCGAGGGGCGGTCGGAAAGCAAGACACACGCTCGTCCTGGAAGTCAGGACATTCAAGAAGGACATGCACGACCGTAAGAGGGACAATGCAACTAGGACAATAAGGAGCAGGGCGGCGCTCCATCAAGTGACCATGGGTTAAGCGAGTATGGCCAATACGCAACCTCGCCAGAGCTGTTTCCCACCGCCGGTTACGGTGGAAGGAGGACGGCCACGAGGAAACACAACATTTAAGAGTACGTAGCTTGTTACCAGTAACAGACAACCAAGAAGCCTGCCAACGGGTAAGGACTGAGGAATGGATAACCGGGTAAAAGTCGGAATACGGAATGCCTTTACGAGAGATGGGACAAGAGCGGACAGCTTCCTTAGCGGCAGCATCCGCACGCTCATTTAAAGACACGCCAATATGGCTGGGAACCCAACAAAACTCAACCGACTTAAATTTACTGTGAACGAGAAACAGCCAATGCTGGATCTCGACAACTACTAGATGAACTGGATTAAAGCACCTGAGAGCCATGAGGGCACTACGAGAGTCAACAACAACCACAAAGGAAGACTGACAACGAGAAAGCAGGAGACGAAGAGCATAGAGAATAGCATAAAGTTCCGCTGTAAAGATGCTAGTCTCCGGAGGCAAGCGAGACATATAAGTGCGATCAGGAAAAACAACAGAGTAGCCAACACCGTCCGCTGACTTAGACCCATCGGTGAAGACAGAAACGGAGCGGGAGCGAGAAGAAAAGTGCTCGAGGAAAAGGCGTTTTAGAACCGTAGGAGGGGTAAAAGCTTTAGTGATACGAGTCAAGGATGTACAAAACCGCGGAAGAGGGACCCTCCACGGGGGCAAAGAAGGAACAACACGAGGAGAAACATCAGAAATACGAACGGAAAGAGAATCCTGTAGGCGAGATAACCGGACAGAAAGAGGGAGGTGGTGAAGAGGAACAGGAACCGCAGGAGGGGTAAAAGTTAAAGCACGACAGAGGCGAGAGGAAGGATGTTGCAAGGACCGCGCAAGATAGCGAAGACAGTAGCGATCACGGCGGTCCTGGAGAGACAGGAAGCCAGTGTCAACATACAAGCTAAGGACGGGAGTCGAACGAAAGGCACCAGAACTGAGGCGCAACCCAGTATGGTGCAAAGCATCAAGACGGCGAAGAGTAGAAGGAGAAGCAGACGAGTAAGCAGGGCAACCATAATCGAGCTTAGACAGGACGAGAGAGGAATGTAAAGCAAGGAGAGTGCGCCTATCTGCCCCCCAAGAAGTATGGGACAAGACCCGAAGGAGGGAAAGGGCCTTAGAGCACTCAACACGGAGGTAAGAGATATGGGGAGACCAAGACAAACGAGTGTCAAGGAATAACCCCAAAAGCTTCGCGGAATCTTTGTATTCAAGGGGATGACCATAAAGTGACAAAGAGGGACGAAGAACAACCCGTTTCCGCGTAAAAGTCATGGCACAAGTCTTAGAAGTAGAGAACTTGAAGCCATGACCTGTGGCCCAAGACGACACGGCATCAATTGCAAGTTGAAGCCGGCGTTGAAGGAGAGGCGAATCATCACCCTGACAACAAAGGGTAAGATCATCGACATAGAGAGCGGAGAAGACACCAGAAGGAAGAGAGGAAAGAAGACCATTGAGGGCAACCAGAAAAAGAGTAGTGCTCAGAACACTACCCTGGGGCACACCTTCGTATTGCTGAAAAGAGGGAGAGAGAGCGGTACCAAGGCGCACCCGAAAGGAACGACGAGAGAGGAAGCTGCGGAGAAAGAGAGGGAGATGACCACGAAGGCCAAAAGAATGAAGTTGAGATAGGATATGATAACGCCAAGTGGTGTCGTAAGCCTTTTCTAGGTCAAAAAGGACAGCAACAACGGAGGTCTTCGCAGCAAAAGCAGTACGAATATAGACCTCCAAGTTCACCAGGACATCCGTCGTGCTGCGGCACTTGCGGAAACCAAATTGAGAAGGGGAGAGGAGGTGATGGTGTTCCAGGAACCACATCAGACGAACGTTAACCATACGTTCAAAGAGTTTGCAGACACAACTTGTGAGAGCAATAGGGCGAAAGTCCTTAGGGGAAGTACCCAGAGACCCCGGTTTGCGAACAGGGAGGACAACGGCATCGAGCCAGTCCTCAGGGACTGACGACGACTCCCAGATCCGATTATACAGACTCAGTAAATACTGAGACGTGCTCGGAGGGAGATGGCGAAGCATCTCATAATGAATACCAACGGAGCCCGCCGCCGTAGAACCGCAGAGGGCCAGGGCAGAACGAAGTTCAGAGAGAGAGAAGGGATCATTATAGGGAAGCTGAAGATGAGTGCAGAAATCTAAAGGACGAGACTCAAGGACAGGTTTACGAAGAAGGAAAGATTGGAGAAGATGAAGACCAGAGCTAACAGAAGAAAAGTGGGAACCCAGTTCGGAAGCGACCTGCAACGGGTCCGCCACAAGAGTATCATGGAGGTGAAGGACCGGTGAAACATCGGGAACGAACTTACCCGCTATCTTGCGGATACGCTTCCAGATCTGGGCCAGAGGGGTTTCAGACGTAATTGTCGAGACATGAGATGCCCAACATTCACGTTTAGCCGTACGGATGGCCCTACGGGCCACCGCACTCGCTTTCCGAAAGAAAAGAAAAGAATCGGTCGTCTGCCTACGGCGGTGCTTCTTCCAGGCTGCACGCTTACAGCGGACAGCCCGAGCACAGTCCGCATTCCACCAGGGAACGCACTTCCGTGGACCCCGAGAGGAAGAGCGAGGAATAGAGCGGAGGGCAGCGTCGAAGACAGTGTCATGAAAAAGGAGGAGAGCGCGAGAGAGGGGCAGAAGGGAGAGGTCAGAGAGAGTAGCACTGAGGGAAAATAGGGTCCAGTCCGCCTTAGCAAACTGCCACCTAGGGAAAGAGAGGGAAGGGCGAAAAGAGAAAAAGGAAACAAGGATGGGGAAATGATCACTTCCATGGAGGTCATCAAGAACCTGCCACGTGAAATCTAAGTAAAGAGAAGAAGAGCAGAGAGAAAGATCAAGACAAGAAAGGGTGCGAGTTCGAGAGTCCAAATGAGTGGGCTCACCAGAATTCAGAAGAGAGGAGAAACGGCTCAAGGAGGCGACCCCGGGTATTCGTCAGAACGTCACCCCAAAGAGAATGACGACAATTGAAGTCACCCAGCAGGAGCACAGGCTCCGGCAAGGAGTCTAGGAGGTGTTTCAAATCAGGAAGAGAGAGCGGGACACTCGGGGGGAGATAAATGGAACAAACTGTGTACCATTTCCCCACAAAGATACGAGCAGCAGAACAATGGAGAGGCGAAGGAAAAAGTAAAGGAACAAAGGGAACATCAGCCCGAATCAAGAGAGCAGAAGAATTAGAAGCCCCAGCAATGGCTGGGGGGGGGGAGAGAAAGGAATAGCCACGAAAACGACCAGGACGAGCACCAAGCATTGGCTCCTGGAGACAGACACAAAGGGGCGAAAACCGCGAAACCAGAAGTTGGAGTTCGAGGAAATTGGCGTAATAACCTCGAACGTTCCATTGAAGAATGGACAACGACGAGAAGAGAAAGGACAAAAACAGAGAACAAGGAAGAAACAAAGGCGAAAGACCAACAGAGCACGTTAAAGAATATCAGGGTCGGGATCAGGGTCAGCAAAGTCAGGGTTAGGGGGCATGGGTAAACTGAGCAAAGACGGAGGGAAGGAAACGGGAGAACAGATCAGAGGTGGGCGGGCAGGGACCGGAGGAGGAGGAGGAGGAGGAGGAGACAACGGAGAGGAGCAGTCAAGGACAGCAGCAGGAAGAGGGGGAGTAGAAAGAGAGGAGCGCACCCCAGCAAGAGCAGCAACCGAAAGGGAAGCAGGGGCCAAAGAAACCTCCATAGCAGGAACAGGGGGCACAAGCACTGAAACGGGAGGGGAAGGAGCAACAGAGCCAGAAGGAGGAGCTGAGGAAGAAAGCGAAGCCTTCTTACCCGCCGGGGAAGAGGAAGGAGAGGAGCCAGGCTTACGCTTCTGACTTAAAGAGACCGGTGTCCCAGCAACTACGTACCGGGCAACGGATTCCAGTGTCTCAACAGGAGAAGCCGAACGAGAGCACACACGACGGCCGTTAGGAGAGCGATGGACATCCGCCCGCACCGACAGGCGGCGGGGAGAGCCGATAGATGGAGGAAGAGGATGGGAAGGAGGATCGGAGGGGGACGAGGAAGAAGACACAGAAGACACGACAGACCGGGTAGAAGGAAGGGGAACCCCAGACAGAGGACCAGGAGGAGGATCCTTCGGGAGAGAACCCAAAGGGACAGAGGAGGGGGCAGTGGGCGCATCAGGGTCCAAGGCCCGGAAACGGTTGTGAGTCTGAGGAAGGCGGGAAGGACGAGGAGAGGAAGAGCGCAACACGCGAGCATAAGAGATATTAGCATAAGGCGGGAGCCGGCGAACCTGGCGCCTCGCCTCAGGAAAAGATAAACGCTCCCGGTGCTTCAAGTTGAGGACGGCTGCCTCAAGCTTGTAATGGACACACGCACGGGAGAAGGTAGGATGGGCCTCACCGCAGTTGAGGCAACGAGCCTGGGGAGAAGCGCACTCCGACTTAGAGTGACCTTCGCCACCACACAAAGGACAGAGAGAGACAGTCCCGGAGCAGCGGAGGGCACCATGCCCAAACCTCCAGCACTTGTTGCAGAGCCGAGGAGAAGGAATGTACTCCTGGACAGAGCACCTGGCACCAGCAAGAATGACAGAGGGTGGAAGGGTCCTACCATCAAAGGTAATCTTCACAACCCGGAGGGGTTGACGGCGACTACCACGAGGGGGACGAGTAAACGTGTCCACCTAGAGAATAGAATGGCCCTGGGCAGCGAGGATATGTCGAATATCGTCGTGGCAGTCGCGCAGGTCCCGAACACCGGTCGCAACATGGGGCGGGAGCAAAATAGTGCCAACACTGGCATTCAACTGAACGTTCTTCGAGACCCGAACTGGGGTCTCGCCAAGGCAGGATAAGGCAGCCAAGCGGGAAGCAGCATCCTGAGAAGGAGCAGCAACGACACGTGTACCGAGACGAGTGGGGTTGAAAGTAATGGAGGCATCCACGGAATCAATGAGATGGCGATGGAGGGAGAAATCGTCAGGAGGCGCAGAATCAAGAGGGAGGAGATCAAAATATTTGGCCCACGAAGCGGGACCAAACAACGCTTGATAGGTAGCAGAACTGGAAGGAATCGAGCGAGGGCGGCCGTGACGAGGACGGCGGTGAGAACCCCCAGAGAGAGAGGGGTTAAAAGGCGCAGTAGTTACAACTAGAGAAGGAGCCGCGCCAGGGGACAAGGTAGTCACCACTGGGGGCTTGGGGCTCGACCCAACCACAGAGGAGGGAGGGGAGCCAGAGGAAGGAGTCAGAGAGGCCAAAGGAGGAGCAAGGTCGGGGCCCAATGCAGCGGAGGCTACAGAGCCCGGTCTTCCAATACGGACCGACTCGGGGGCTTGGTCGCCCACCCCACAAGCCTGAGAAGGTAAACCAGAAGAAGCCAAAGCAGGGGTAATCATCTTGACGAAAGAAAGAATTCACTCACGAATGTGCCCCCACACCCACCACGGAGCCACAATTAGAGGCAGGACACCCAACAAGAAGCTATCGCCGATCTTGTCGGGGCCTCCTAGGGGTGCGTCGCGAGTATACGCCCCACAAACGCCACCTTAAGAAACCGACAGTCCGTCGAGATCGGGTTCAGTGACGAAGTGGGGATTGACAATAAAAGGTTCCCCTCGCTCTCGACGTCGGGTACTGCAGTTCTACGGGTGCATGAGTATGCCTCCTCAAGCACCCGGGCGTCAAAATAGAAGAAGTCCAAGGGAAGAACCAGAACGAGCAAAAGGTCGGTAGGAAACGGCAAGCAGATAGGAGAAGAGGGGGGAGAAAAACGAAACAGAAGGAAAAGGAAAAGATGCCCAGCAGAATTGGAGAGGACGGCAGCAGGAGCACAAGGCTAGAAAAGGACAGAGGACTGTCCCAAGGAGCATCACACTCCGGCAGCCGCCCACTAAGCCCCCACACGGCGACAACGAGCTGAGCGGGGAGGGGGATTCTTATACAAGGCACTTCTGGGAACAAAATTCAAACTGCTCTTAACATACTTGGTACAACCTGTCACAAGTTAGGCTTAGTTATAAATGCAGATAAAACCAAATATGAGTATAGGAAACGAAGAAATATAACACTCTAAATGGTGTGGAACTGAGCCGTGTTCAGAAGTACAAGTATCTGGGCATGTATGTTGGATACACATGTGAGAGTAAAAATGCTGAAATAAATCATATCAGTACCTTATGTAAAGCCCGTCTGCATCCTCTAAAAGCACTGGCTTTTCCTGGTAAAGGTGTAGGGGTACCTATCTTGCGGATGTTATACATAAGCACTGTTCGGTCCCTGATAGACTACGCAGCACCTGTTTGGTCTTACACTGGCCAAGGCAGAATAAAAAAATAGAGCTGATACAGAACGAGGCTATGAGGATTATTCTTGGATGTCAAAGAAATGCAATGATTGAAATAATGAGAATGGAATTAAATTTACAGAGTGTGTGTGTGATAGAGTTCGTGACATTAACGCTAGAGTATCTATTCGTTTCATGCGGAGAAAAGGAAGGGATAAGCTGTTTCAAAGCGTTCAGACCTGCCTGAGTGACGTACACACTTCCAGGAAACTGAGGGAGACACGCTACACGAGGGGATTAGCTCATGACCTTAGGGAATACGATGTACTTGACTGCTGTAAACCCTCTCGACAGTGTAATAGGTCTGCTCCCTGGAAAGTATAGAAAATAGACGTCGAAATTGTACCCCTCAAGGTGAAAAAGATTCATCATGAACCGGGACAATTACGGTGTTTGTATGGAAGCATGATATCTCGGTTACCAAGAGGCAACAGTTTACATGTATATTGTGACGGGTCGGTGGCGGAGGATGGCAGGGCAGGGTGTGGTGTCCTAATAAGGGAATATACTGAGTTTGGGACTGTGGACAGGATAATTGAACTCCGACTTAGTAATTATATATCATCCACACAAGCTGAACTGCAGGCCATTCTGGCGTGTTTGGAGGAAGATAGTCATGACAACAAAAATGTTTTTGTATTTGTCGATAGCCGAGGAGCACTTGATTCCTTAAACAGACGAAACCCAGCCTTCATGTCCATAGTTGAGGAAAGTAAGAAAAGGATAACTGAGACACAGTTGAAAGGTCATAGTGTGAAATTCATGTGGATTCCATCTCATGTTGGAATAGTGCTCAACGAGGTGGTGGATGACTTGGCCAAACGTACCACATCAAAACCACAAGTTGACATTGAATGTGAATTCACAATGAGACAAATAAGAAGCAAAATCAGAAATATTCAGGCACAGGCATAAGTGAAGAGGAGAGATATAATGTATGAGAGAAGTCAAACCATGCAACACTACATGTATGTGAGTCAAAACACCCATTCCACTTATGGTAAAAGGAGAAATGCTTGGAGTGACTGTGTACATGCGGCTCAGGCTTGGGTACAAATATTACTGGGAATATGGGATAATTGTTCATGATAATGACACGAAATGTAAACTAAGTGGTATGTTAAGGTCTCCCACCCTTGCCCATTATGTTCTTGATTGTCCGTTGATTAATGTATATAGAAACACTGAGATAAGGACTGTTCCTGAACAAATAGCCTGGATGTGTCACAACGGAAAGGTTGATGATTTTCTTGAGAGATACAAGAATTTTGCACCAAGACTGTAATCTTTTGTTGAATTATCTGCATGTCTCTTCCAAATTGTCTATACAGTATACCTAGATCATAAAAGTATTTGTGTGTACGTCTGATACCATACTACTTGTGTAAAGGAGGAAATGTATATGTTTATCTCTCAGAATGTTCGGTAATACGTTTATTGCTTGTGATGTGTATCTATGTATGTATTAACATGATGTACTGAACGGGGTGAGAATAGCTTGAGCTACCTCATCCCTTTGTGTGTATTTTACCTCAATAAACTTCTTTCAATTCAATTTCAATTTCAACTAGAATGAACTTTATAAAATGTAATTAATTTTCACTATATTTATTTGACACTAAGTTGACTGGTAACGCAATTATAAAATAATTAAAGTAAGAATTTCTTGTCTCTAAATGCAACACCAATATAAATCTTAGAAAATATTGATAATTACCGCATTCTTGAATAAAAATATACAATATTTATACAGTGAATATTATCGCGAAAACTCTGTTTTTTTTTATCAAAAATAATCTAAGTCTTGTTGACCAGCGCACAATTAATACAACACTTTACGTTAACTGAATTTCTTAACTATTTCTTTTGCAATTCTTAAACGCACTAGGACTGAAGACGTTACTAGTACTAGTTAATACTGGCGCGATGTTTAAGACTTTAACAGTTATTTAATTCCTAACGCCCAACGCTAACAACTACGCTCAGAAATAATTATAAGTATTTATTAATTAAACAAAAATTAATGATAAATTACTTATTTATGTTAACTAATGAACTCGATGTTTACATAGTATACATTTATTCACCGCCGGTCGCGTTGTAGAATGATGAGAAATTAACACTGATAGCCGCGACGCTACAGACAGAGTCGCGCTGAATCTTAATTAAAAATTAGTAATTATCTTCCCAAAATTATAAATTAAATACTGGCGTGTAGTTGACTCGTTACTTTAACCGAATACAACACTCGCTAGACACTTAGACACTTTCTAAAGCGCAAACAATTACAGACCGCTGTCTCACTGAGTGCTGAGTAAAACCGCTAGAAAATTCAATCTCAACGCTAATTCGCTTAAATGACCAAAAATCGACTTCTGGTCTCCCAAAGTTCTAACTCGGATCACTTTAATCGCACCCTTGAATTGTCACTGACGACCCGTTGAACGTAGGCCTAGACACAAAACTAGAATTTATTCCAAAACTGAGATTTTTCAACCGACTTTGACGAATTTCCAACACAACAAAAATTTTCGACGATTTTCAATGAGTCTTTCACTGATTTCACTTTAATGCACTGCACTTCACTTCACTTCACTTGAAAACAGTAAAACCACTCACCTTAGTAATTCTCTCAGAGAATTAATACTGCATAAAACGAAAACAAAAGCTCCAGACTTCCTTAATATTATGTAAAAAAAATACTTAGAAAATTATAACATTTATATACGAGAATTAAGTAAGAGGGAACACTAAACTAACGAGGGGATACTTAACTTGAAAGGGAACTTAATATACAGGGAACTTAATTTAGAACTCAAGGAAAACTGTCGTTTTTCAAAGCCTAGGTAACCGCATCTACCTAGATTGCAACAGTACAAAATAATCCCATCCTCCGCGGTCAACGGTTAGACTAGATAGCGGAACAACCGACGGATCTAACTGTCCGACACCACCGTAATTCCGTTGCTAGGGAATCTACTAGGCCATCCCTCAGTGAACTTTTGGTACCTTCATTGTTCCTTGGTACCTTCATCCTTCCTTGGTACCTAAAAATCTAGCGATTGGGGGTCGCCTAACACGCCCTCAGGGATAATAATTAGCGTTCTAATACTTCCCCGCCCCGACAATTCGAAACCTAGAATTGTTGCTGCGAAAACCACCACGCAGCACCCTTGTCCGTAGTTGCAGAGACTCTAGTAAATAGTATACTTTCCAACTACCCAAGGCGGCCTCAACTCTTAACTGCCTGCTTAGCGCATACACTTAACTGCCTATAATTAAACTTACCAGCCCTTCACGACACTAGAATCGCCTATTCTATAAGAATCGCACCACATAGAAACCCCGTCGACCTCTAGCTCGTTGCACCCGGCTGAACTCTCACCACACAGCATAACCGAACGGACAGACGCGTGAGGCTTCAATAATCGTCAAGAAATTATTGAAAACACCGCTGCTACCATTGTAATAATGCGGTGGAACTCTTTTGTAATATCTATGATTGTAATAACTCTTTTCTTCTTACTTCTCTCTGTTCTTTCATCCAATACCCCAGCTTAACACTGTTACAGTCCAGTATGACCCCTCACTGGACTGCCACGAATTTAAGCTGAATATTAAATGAGGAGGACATAACAAGAATAGGGGTTATTAATTTATAACTAATAATTAAAATCATTAAACACTGCCACCACCTTCCCAAAACAAATGAATGTGTCAAAATTATTGTTTCCCCAGGAAGGAAGGGACTCAATAATCATGGAACTCAAAGGGGCAAGTAAATGAACCTTAAAGGATTAATACTGCAATCTTACGGAACTGAAAGGGAGATTCAAGAGCGACTTTAATATTCATAAGATGGAGGGGAACTCGGAAACTTTCCAAGTTAACACATCAACACATAAAAATGACAAAGTAGAAAAATATATATAAAAAAGGGAATTAACTGATTACCACTGGAACCAACGTATTTCTCTTTATTAATTGAGTACGTAAATTAAAATCAAATTTGAAAGGTCCTAGCACATCCTAAGAGGCAAAATGGGTATCTACTTAGTATATGAAATCAAGTGCACAATATCTTAAAACCGCACTGAGGCCAAGATGTTGATAGCTTGCCTCCCACAGGTCAAGGGGACCTGTACCCCACTAAGCTCCAGAACACACACACTAATCTTTTCTTAAACTACCCCTGGGAGACCTATAATTTTCCTCTGGAGTTTGGTTCCGGCTAGAAGCACTAATCAATTCAAAGCAAAGCTGGAATATTCTGAGGCTGGGCCAATGGGTGCCAAGGCACTACCCTGACGGACTCTGCCTCTCAAAGCTCAACCAATGAACACAGAGTGTCACTCTTAGGCCAGCCAAAACTCTTGACTTAGCTCTGCTCCCTAGGCTCCTTGGACATAGGCCTGTTCTGAAGGTCTGTTTTACTCCCGTAGAATCATGAACCGTTCCCACGCTACAACAGGAAACCCAAACAGTCGTATGGCTCCGAGCTCCCTCACTCGAAACTTGAGAATTACGGTAATTCGTCACTGTTCTTAAAACTGTCAAATAGTTAGTGGCGAAGGCAGGAAGAGAGGGAAAACGGATTCGAAAAAGGGGATTGGAATTGACTGGGAGACAAATGATTTGGAAAGATTGGGGACATAGGGATTGGAGAACAAGTGACTCGACCACCTGCCTAAGGGGTAATTTGACTCTGGTAAGAAGGGGAACGGCCAGCAGGGAAGAGAAGAATGACCAGAGGGTCAGACTGACATATACCATTACAACTCCCCCTCTTCCGAAATTTAGAAATTTGTGTGTAAAGAAGTTTAAAGCACACTTTTCTTATCCTAAAATCCTGCCCTACCGTAACCATTAACTCCAAAAGCAACATTAAACTCAACAATAAATGACTCAATGCCTCAAAACAAAAAAATAATTATCTAATCCTAACTAATTCCATACAATCCTCTAAAACAATAATGGAACCCCCAAAAGGTGTGCCCCAGCATGTATGCATACATAATAAAACAACAATAAAACCTAAAACATAAGGACAGAGACCGTTCCCAATATCCTGGCTGTCCAACTTGGATGCAGCCTCGTACCCTTCCAACTACCTGGAAGACAAAACATCCTATACCTGTCCTGATTTAGTAACAAATAACTGTAAAAATCCATACCTTACAACTTACAACTGGCTAACATCATCCGATAGCCTTCAGCTATCCCAGTATTCCTCCTGGAATAAATATCAAACATCACATCACAACACATAAAATCGAAACATTAAAAACAATGTCATTAGAAATTCAACGAAAAATCAAATAGAGAACACTACCCTTCAGGGTCCTCGTGTTCCACTCCACACCTGTGGCAACTGCCCACCACAGCATATCCAGATCCTTAAAGTCTAAAGAAAATACAAAAATATTTTTATTAAACAAAAATTCAATGTCCACAGACATGTCTCTTAACCAACAACAATACACTGGATATGAGTTCCTCAAACTCCTAATATCCCAGAGTTCATACTCAAGTCCACAACAACAGCGGGTGAACGCCTTTTTCAGACTGTGTATCACACCCTTATTGTTCAGTAAACCACAAAAAAAAATTAACTATCAGTATCTAGGATCTAGAAAAAACTAGATGAAGTTCCCCACTGATTAATGTTTCTAGAAACCTTACTAGATCGTTCTCAAACCAGTTCACTCATACAACTTATCTAGAGACAGGGGTAATTTTCTAGTAACAATTTTCTAGATGTTCATTTTCTAATTTTTTTCTCTATTCACTAGTTCTAGTTTTCAACATTTAATTTAGTTCCAGAGTCACTGACCTAAGGTGTACAGAGGTGTTACTATCAGACTATTGAGAGTCTCCGTGGTGTAGTGGTAAGACACTCGCCTGGCTTTCCGCGAGCGCTATGTCATGGGTTCATATCCTGGCCGGGGATGATTTACTGGGCGCAATTCCTTAACTGTAGCCTCTGTTTAACGCAACAGTAAAATGTGTACTTTGATGAAAAAACGATTCTTCGCGGCAGGGGATCGTATTCCAGGGACCTGCCCGAAACGCTACGCGTACTAGTGGCTGTACAAGAATGTAACAACTCTTGTATATATCTCAAAAAAAAGATGGAAAATTAAAAGTTGAACTAACTGTTCCGAGTTAACCCCATTTACTATATATATATAATTTATTTTTACATGAAACTTTTTTATAAAGAAGTTCTATAGCCCTTTTCTGGTGACATTTCGTGTCATGCAACATCAAGCAACATCTCATGTTGCTTGAAGATCCTGGTCGTCTGGAAGTTCCATTTCCAGCCTCGGCCAACTACAGACAGTACAAGGGGTCTCTTACTACCCGCACCTGACTAAGTGACAGCTGGCGGCTGTCAGCTCAGGTGGACCCCGCTAACAGGAACCCGCGTTCACCTCTTCTTATCGCTCCCAAACAGTCATGATGGATTAATGTTAACCATGGCTGCCACAGTAGAGCAAAGTTTGATTACCGGGCACAAGGGGAAGGACTTTATGTAACATGCCTCAGACCCCGATCTTATCAGCCAGGTGGGTCATCCCCAGACCTGCTGATCTCGATCCTTGGTTCACGTGTGACTGGGAGGCTGGAACTGGTGTACCCTCAGACCTGAGAAAGACAGAACAACAAATGGCGGAAGCATGGATATTACTCTGAGGTATAGGAAGTAGGAAACCCCAGAGCAAGGCAAGTATGCTACCTGAATCATGCACATCAGTAAATACACACCATTGCCTCTACAGGATAAATATTATGAAGTTACTAAACCTGACTAGGGGAAATCATTAACAATTTACTGTACAGCTCGCGACCTTGTTACCATGGGGTGACAAGATTGAACTTGACTACTAATGAGATCTGACAGAAGGTCATCCTCATCATTTGACTCAGCACTTGGATCATTAGACAGGTCAGGAATTAGACTTGCTGAAGGCAGCTCTAGTTCCTCCCTCGCGTGATAAGGTTTTAACTTATTAATGTGAATCGTTCTCTCAACTTGGTCTTCAAAAATACCTTTAATAACAAAATTAACCGGACCTTTTCTTGCCATTACTAGGTAAGGGGCTCCGCCATCTAGGTGCAAGTTTCCTACTCTGATTGGCAGGAGCCGCCTCATTAACTCTCAACACAAGACTCCCGACTTTCAACTCAATAGGTCGTACTTTTTTGTCATAATGCGTAGCATAGCGGTCTCGTGCTGTCTTGGAAGCCCTAGCTGCAATTCTCCATGCATTTTTCATCTTATTTAAAACTTCTGATGGGTAATCTTCCCCATATACAATATTATGTCTGTTAAGCAGACCTGATGGGAAATTACATGAATGACCTGTGAACAGCAAAAGGGGTTGGGTATTAATGGACTGGTGGATGGCAGTGTTCAGAGCCAGCTGGACATAGGGCAGGTGTTCGTCCCATGAATTTGCATCATGCTCTGCAAGAATTGCAAGCATATCTTTAACTGACCGGTTCGTCCGTTGTTATACCGTTAGCCTGAGGGTGATAAGCCGTCGTGAATGCTGAAGTGGTTTCTACAATTTTACATACTTCTCTAAAAATATTCCCATTAAATTCCTGACCTCGGTCAGAAACTAACACTTTAGGGGGACCGAATACAGTGATAAACCTCTCTAAGAACGCCTTTGCAACAGTTCGTGAATCTTTCTGAGGCTTTGCAATCAGTGTGGTGTACCTGGACAGGTGGTCTACCAACACCAATACGTAACGGTTTCCTGAATGACTGTGATGCAGATCAATCAGATCAGCCCCCACCCGATCTAAAGGTTCCAAAATTTCTGGGAATTCTTGCAATGGCGCTTGTACCTTAAGGGTACCTTTCCTCCTTTGGCAGTGACCACAGGACTTAACGAAGTTAATGACCTCTGTTAACATACCGGGGAAGAAAAAGAGTGACCTTGCTTTCATGCGAGTTTTAAAAATCCCCGGATGACCTGCAATCTTAGACGCATGTGCGAGTCTCAACGCCGACTTTTTCAATACCTCTGGGATAACCAGCTGAAAAACTGCACGATCCTTCTGTCCCTTTACATAAAATAAGACCCCCATCCTTCATTTCATAATCATGAATTGCTAAATTACGTTTTTTCGACGGATATTTTCCTTCCTCCAAATGTTCAATAATTTCCTTCCACCTTGGTTCGTTCATCTGGAATTCTTGCATCTTTTCACTGGAAATATTTTCAATATTGAGATTTACGTTAATAGTAGCAATGTTTCTACTCAATGTGTCAGGTACAACATGTGATGGACCAGGCTTGTAAAGTATTTGGAATGAGTGAGCAGCTAGTTCATGAGACCAACGTGACATGCGAGGGCACTTAGTTCTCTTCTTAAAAATATGAGTTAAAGCCCTGTGATCTGTATAAAAAGTGACGCTGGAAAAGATACGGTTCAAAGTACCTGACACTTTCTACCACAGCCAAAGCCTCTCTAACCGTGGCAGAATAGCGGACCTCCGGACCCTTAACCTTCCTGCTAAAATATGCTACTGGGTGAGGAAGATTGTCATTATCGCGTTGCACCAAATTGCTATCCCACTGGCGTCAGTGTGTACTTCCCACTCCTTATCAAAATCAGGTACTGCCAATACTGGGGTGGTAATGAGTTGACTTTTTAATTTTGTATAAGCGTTATCATGCTCAGGTTTCCAAATGAATTTAACATTTTTCTTAGTGAGCTCAGTTAACGGTGCTGTTGTTCTTGCAAAACCCTCAATTTGGCGACGGAAATATCCGGCTGCCCCTAGAAACCTTCGAACATCCTTTGCTGTCTTAGGTGTTGGCATGTCAGCAATAGCACGACAGGAGTCGGGGTCAGGTCGGATACCATCTGTGCTCACCTAGAATCCCAAAAACTTGAATTTCTGAGATGCCAGAGTGCATTTTCCCACATTGAGTTTGAAACCCGCCTTATCTAACAATGTCAACGTCTCAGTCAAATCTCGTAATTGCTCATCAAACGTCCTGGAGTAGATAACCACATCATCCAGGTACGCTAATGAGTGTCTTCCCAATATTGGGTTTAGGATGTAATTGCCCTCTGAAATGATAAAGGCGCTGTCTTTAACCCGAAAGGCATCCGCTTGAATTGAAAAGTATGAACCCCATCAGAGAAGGCGGTCTTCTCTCTATCCGTCTCAGCGACTGGGATGGTCCAATATGCAGATTTCACATCCAGAGTGGAAAAGTATTTTGCTGCCCCAAACTGATCTATTATTTCTTGTATCCGTGGCAAAGGATACACATCACCTCTAGTAATTTCATTGATCTTTCGGTAGTCAACACAAAACCTATAACTACCATCCGGTTTACGTACCAACACCACTGGCGACAACCATGGTGATGTACTAGGCTCTATCACATTCTGTCTCAACATCTTCTGACACTCATCCCTAATTACTTCCTTTGCCCGTTCCGGAAGCCTCCATTGACGAGTATAAATAGGAGGTTATCACCTGAAGGAATAACATGTTCAATCCTATCCAGAAGCCCGATTTGATCGTCTTCTGTTGCAAACAGTCTAAGGAATTTACGTAAAATCCCTCTCAAAAGTTTCCTTTCTGACTGTTGCACATGTTGCAAATCCAGAGCCGAGATTAACTTATCCACTTCCTGAGTATTAGTACTTTTCCCTGTCTCGGTCTTGTGTTTCCCCTGTGTAATACTATCTGTAACATTCAGCGCACTACATTGTGCTGTGGTGGCTGGCATCTCTTGGCTTTGATACTGAAAAATTCCCGTATTTTCAACAATCATAGCCTGAAACACCTTATCACCTGCCCTGAAACGATAGGTTTTGTGCGAGAGATTGACAACTGAAATAAGGGCACCTTTATCAAGCACTGTTATTAAATGATGAGGGATCAACAACCTGTCACATCTCCCAGCCACCTGAAGGGTGGTACCTGGTGCAATGTGACGTCCCACTGATACTTAAATAAATTTAACTGAATGGGGTGGGCAACATTGTTTCACCAAGGCATGTAACCCACATGACTTCTTATCTGTGTCTGGAAGAGACTTAAACAACAACTTAGGGTAGTGAATGTTGTACTTCTGTTTCTTACTAATGGAAGCAATTACTGGTGGATGATCTACCATTTTAATGGGATAAACTACCTGACCCAACTTCAATCTGCACTTCCTTGCGCCCTCATGAGCAGACAGAAAATTTAACCGTCCCAGAAAATCCATTCCCAACAAAATCTGACCAGGGAATGCAAGATTCTCGACAATCGTGCAATTGTGTGGGTAAGCTTCTCCCTTACCTACTTCAAAATTGAGTGTAGCCTGGCCCAAGATATTAATATGTTGACCATTAACTGCTGTTAAAGGCTTCCCACAACGCTTAAGGCGTGCCTCTTTAAATGTGCTGAAGGCTGACTTTTTAATGAGAGTTGCTTGACTTCCGGTGTCCACAAAAACTGTCAATCTCACACCTTCAACCGTCATCTCAAACGTAGGTCTGCCAGCCAACGTGCTGACCTGTTCTGGGTCACCCTTGACCCGTGTGCTCGTGCACACATACTGGTAATGGCCTCGGCCATGATACCTCCAACAAATTTCATCACCAATTTTACGTGTCCCAGAAGCCCGCTGGCTACATTCCCCAGCAACTTATGTAGAGGCGACCCTAGGAATGGGGGTAGGGGGGGAGGAGGGGAGGTGAGCAGCAAGGTGTAGGATTAGTGGAGGGGGTAGGGTGGGTAACCGGAGGGGTTGGTTAGATGGGTTAGGGGTATCAGAGGGAGGGTGAAGGCAGGCCAGGGGTGGGTTGTGGAGGAGGGTTGTAAACAGGGGGTTGTAAGGGTGGGAGATGAGAGGGAAATGTAGTTTTCCACAATTCCAATAACGCGTCGACAAGGGTTTGGGTGGTAGTTGGCTGGGGTTGGTATGGGTCTGCCAGGGATTGGGGTGGACATGGGTTGGCCTGGAGGTAAGGTTGGGGAACGGGGTTGTAGGTAGGGAGGGTTTGAAGTTGGGGGTTGTAGGAAGGGAGGGAAGCCTGGACAGGGAGGGGTGCTTGGGTAAGGATGGGGTATTGGGGGAGGGTGTGTCTGCATGCCTTGTCCATTCATTGATAAAAATCATTTCACCCCAAACCGTAACTTCAAGACCCGTCGTCGGATCAGAGTGAAATTTTAACACACGATTTGGTTTCATAAATAATCTCTAGTAAAAACACAAAACGTTTTCTAACCTCAATCCTTGAAAAAATGCTCCGTGTATCCAAACCGAAAGTATCATTTATCGCCACCCTTCCCAATCGATTTCTCGAGCCCCAGTGAGGACCATCGCCTGTTGACAAGGCGATGACAGATGACGGCGGCCGCTGACTACCCTCGACCAATGAATGAATGCCTTAAGTCTTATTATCCTCTTCTCTCATTCGTAAAATTAATACGCACACAGATAGAATACACGACGGCATCGACTACCATTTATCACTTGTGAAACAAAACACTGTATACGACGGTGAATCAAAATACATGCGCAATTATAACTAAATAAAAAGGTTACGTTAATTATTAAATGATCGAAACTACTAGAATGAACACAGTCTTACCTGGGACACGGTCGGGTCAAGAAGTACCTGCTCCGCGACAAGAGGTGAAGATAGTATTGCAGTTTAGCTCAGTCTACACACAAGGAGACTGACTAATATCAATCACTTTCTACACATCTCCCCCCATGCTGGGTGCTGAGATGGAGACTGACACCAGAAGAACTGACTACTCCCCACGGCAATATTCACATGGACTCAGAAGGCAGCCAGTCAGTAGAGGAAAGTGCTTTTCAAGCGGTTCTAACCAGGCAACAGAAGAAAATGAAGAACGACGCTGAGACTGATCAAACCAGTGTAGTCGACAGAACGATGTCAGAAAGGTGAGGGTCAGCGGAGGTGGAGGCTTTTCTTCCCTCCCTCATGCACACTGGCCTATCATCACAAGCTGCTGTGGACAGTCAGACTTGGAAGAGAACACCGCAAGTTCGAGCCCCTGCTGAAGGAAGGTGTAAACAGACCTTACTTAACGGTAGGTTCTATGGAGGCAGTTGTATTTCTTACCCAGCAAGGATATGATGGTATTGTTATAGAAATACCGGAGGAGAACGAGAAGCTGACGAAGGTAATTTTCTATAAATACCCTCAGATTCTAGACCCCGAATTCATCCTCGACGACCAACGATTTGTGTGGGCCAAGCGTTACCTTATTAAAGGTGAAGCTAGGAATCAGGTGGTGGCTCTAGTGAGAGGTGAAGTTCCCGAAAGAGTGTTCATCACCGGGGCGGGCTACAGGCATGTAGCAAAGTATGTAGAAGAGCCCATAATATGCCTGAAATGCTGCAGATGAGGGCATAAATCCTGGAGCTGTCAACATGATCCACGATGTCGTTTCTGTGGAAAGTCTCACCTCTCTAATGTGTGTAGAAACAGACTTATGCTGGGTGAGAAAATAGTTCCCAGATGCTGCAACTGTGGAGGTGTTCACAATGCCAGCTCGGCTGTGTGTAGCAAGAGGCCGAGTATGGATGTTCCTCGGCCGGTGAATGTTACAGAGCAAGCAAGAGCTCTTACCCAGACACCGGGAGCACAGTCTGCCCCAAACAGCGCCAGTGAACCGAACGAATGCGTGGGTAAAGGAGTCACCTTTACTTCGTCAGGCTGAAGCAACAAGCAACCACGCCACCACTTAGGACTCCGGCAGTGACAATGTAACGGTGAGTGAAGTGGCTACTGTGGCTCAGAAAGAGGGCCATAATGATATGGTCAAGGAGGTGAGGGCTTAACTAAGCAAAGTTGGCGAGTTCCTCCGAAATCTTGGGCAGAGAATCGAGTCCATCGAGGCGAAGTTGTACGTTCAGGTGAAGGTCAAGGAAAGTCACAGAACAGTGAAGGAAAGTCAGGATATAGTGGTTGAGGACAATAATGAAATATTGAGTGATGAAATGAAGGAAAGTGGAGTGTGTGAGAATGATGATAGTCGTAGTGAAAGGAAGAACTCTATAATTACACATAAAATGAAGGAATCATTTTGGCCAATAATGGACGTCACGAGACTGAAAAAATCTCTTGAGAAATGCAATGTTGCTTTTACTGGTGAACTTGGGAGGAGGTGGGAGACGTTATACATGGTATGGCTATCATTTAGTGAACTTATTGGGGATGACTTAGACAGTGAATTGTTTAATAATGGATCATCCTAGACTGAAAGTGTTGTCATGGAATGTTAATGGTTTAAGAAGCAGTGTTACAGATGTTCATTGTTATGTGATGGGAAATGATATTGATGTTGTACCTCTCCAGGAGACAAGGGATAGGAATGAAGGCTTATTGAAATTAAATGGCTATAAAGGGTTTCACACCTTCGCCGCAAATAACATCAGAGGGACGTCGATTTATGTTAAGAACTCCATACCAGCAGAGTTAGTAGAACCGCCATCAAAAACGCAAGGTATAGAGAGTGTCCGTGTTAAATTATCAATAAGGGAAGTGGAATTTATTGTAGTTAATTTGTATGTATCCAGGAACTGCTTCGACACTAACTATCTACCTGACTGCATTTATACTAATCCTTCACTGGTTTTGGGGACCTTAATGCTCGGGACACAAGCCTTGGGACAGTGGGTAGTATTAATGCTAATGGGGTCAAGTGGTTACAGTTTCTACAAGATCATCCAGATACCTGTCTCTTGGGAAACAATGAACCAACTCACATCAGGGAAGGACGGCTTGACTATTCCTGCATGTTAAACTCTCAGGAGATTATGGGGGAGGCTCGGGTTGTTTGGGAACTACTTAGTGACCACTTTGCCTTGAACATTGAATTACCACTGAGGAAAAAACAAGTCCACTTTCAAAGGAAAAGGCTAAATATTAATAAAGATATGAACAATTATTTTATTCAAAATATGGGAGATTGGTATCGACAATAGTTTTTGGTATCGATTGGTATCGTTGATAGTTTTTACGAGGACATGGTCGAGAACATAGAGAAATTAGTACAGAGGGAAAATGACGGGGGCAGGGGAAGCAAGATGCATGGACCTAAGAAATTTAAATATTCCAATGATCAGCAAGTTAAGGGGTGGGAGAGATAGCTACGGAGTGCACATAAAGAATGGTTAAAAAATGGAATGAGGGATGAAGAGAAAAATACAATGTTGGAAGTGGCTAGGGAATGCAGTCAGGTGAGGAAGGAGGCGCGGGACAGATACTGGCAAGACTTTGCTCAGTCCATTGGTAATACTAAAAACCTTAAAGACATATGGAGAGCAGTAAATAAAATCAGGGGTTGTAAGACCAAATTCATTGCTCACTCAGATCCAGGGAAGGTTGCTAATGAGTAAGTAGATAAATGGGCTAGTGCTGCTGGTATGGAGTCCTTCTCTGAAGACACGAGAGGCACCATTGAGTCATGGGAAAATATTAGAAATGGAGTAACTTTATGTGCTTTAAATACAAGATCTGTAAGATGCACTGAGATAACTCACGATGAGCTACTGGATGCTATAAAGAGTGGCAGCTCTACTGCTCCGGGGAAAGATGGAGTAACGTATGACATTCTTAATTATTTAGCCGGTATGAAACCTTGTCCCTTACTTGATTTGTTTAACATGAGTTATAGAGAGGGAAAGTTACCAAGAAAAGGAAGGAGGCTGTCATCATTCCTATCCCTAAGACGAACGGAGGCTAAAGGTCTCTCTCCTTAACATCCTGCTTTTGTAAAATGATGGAAAGGATTTTGTTAAATAGGCTACTCTACCTTGTAGGTGATAACATGTCCAATAATCTCTTTGGTTGTATCACAGGCAAAAGTACTGCGGACTGTCTCTTAAAGTGTTTATCTAATGTGGATGACAATTGTAGAGTTTTTGTTGAACTGCAAGGAACATTTGATAAAGGCAATGGGGAAGTAATTTTATATGAATTAGCCAATCTGTGAATAACAGGGAGATTGCTACATTGGATAAGGGATTATCTACAAGGCAGAAAAGGTCAGGTGTATTATCAGGAATACATGTCTGAGGAACGGATGTTTCAGTTAGGTACCCCCCAAGGGGGAGTTTTAAGTCCCACCTTATTCAATGTATTAATGAACAGATTAGCATCAGAGATGTATCCTCCAGGCGTCACGACAATCATATATGCTGATGACATTCTTATACAAGGCACTTCTGGGAACAAAATTCAAACTGCTCTTAACATACTTGGTACAACCTGTCACAAGTTAGGCTTAGTTATAAATGCAGATAAAACCAAATATGAGTATAAGAAAAACGAAGAAATATAACACTCTAAATGGTGTGGAACTGAGCCGTGTTCAGAAGTACAAGTATCTGGGCATGTATGTTGGATACACATGTGAGAGTAAAAATGCTGAAATAAATCATATCAGCACTTTATGTAAAGCCCGTCTGCATCCTCTAAAAGCACTGGCTTTTTCTGGTAAAGGTGTTGGGGTACCTATCTTGCGGATGTTATACATAAGTACTGTTCGGTCCCTGATAGACTACGCAGCACCCGTTTGGTCTTACACTGGCCAAGGCAGAATTAAAAAAATAGAGCTGATACAGAACGGCTATGAGGATTATTCTTGGATGTCAAAGAAATGCAATGATTGAAATAATAAGAATGGAATTAAATTTACAGAGTGTGTGTGATAGAGTTTGTGACATTAACGCTAGAGTATCTATTCGTTTCATGCGGAGAAAAGGAAGGGATAAGCTGTTTCAAAGCGTTCAGACCTGCCTGAGTGACGTACACACTTCCAGGAAACTGAGGGTGACACGCTTCAGGAGAGGATTAGTTCATGACCTTAGGGAATACGATGTACTTGACTGCTGTAAACCCTCTCGACAGTGTAATAGGTCTGCTCCCTGGAAAGTACAGAAAATAGACGTCGAAATTGTACCCCTCAAGGTGAAAAAGATTCATCATGAACCGGGACAATTACGGTGTTTGTATGGAAGCATGATATCTCAGTTACCATGAGGCAACAGTTTACATGTATATTGTGACGGGTCGGTGGCGGAGGATGGCAGGGCAGGGTGTGGTGTCCTAATAAGTCAATATACTGAGTTTGGGACTGTGGACAGGATAATTGAACTCCGACTTAGTAATTATATATCATCCACACAAGCTGAACTGCAGGCCATTCTGGCGTGTTTGGAGGAAGATAGTCATGACGACAAAAATGTTTTTGTATTTGTAGATAGATAGCCGAGGAGCACTTGTAGATAGCCGAGGAGCACTTGATTCCTTAAACAGACGAAGCCCAGCCTTCATGTCCATAGTTATGGAAAGTAAGAAAAGGATAACTGAGATACAGTTGAAAGGTCATAGTGTGAAATTCGTGTGGATTCCATCTCATGTTGGAATAGTGCTCAACGAGGTGGTGGATGACTTGGCCAAACGTGCCACATCAAAACCACAAGTTGACATTGAATGTGAATTCACAATGAGACAAATAAGAAGCAAAATCAGAAATATTCAGGCACAGGCAGAAGTGAAGAGGAGAGATAATGTATGAGAGAAGTCAAACCATGCAACACTACATGTGAGTCAAAACACCCATTCCACTTATGGTAAAAGGAGAAATGCTTGGAGTGACTGTGTACATGCGGCTCAGGCTTGGGTACAAATATTACTGGGGATATGGGATAGGTGTTCATGACAATGACACGAAATGTAAACTAAGTGGTATGTTAAGGTCTCACACCCTTGCCCATTATGTTCTTGATTGTCCGTTGATTAATGTATATAGAAACACCGAGATAAGGACTGTTGCTGAACAAATAGCCTGGATGTGTCACAACGGAAAGGTCGATAATATTCTTGAGAGATACAAGAATTTTGCACCAAGACTGATATTTTGTTGAATTATCTGCATGTCTCTTCCAAATTGTCTATACAGTATACCTAGATCATGAAAGTATTTGTGTGTACGTCTGATACCATACTACTTGTGTAAAGGAGGAAATGTATATGTTTATCTCTCAGAATGTTCGGTAATACGTTTATTGCTTGTGAAGTGTATCTATGCATGTATTAACACGATGTACTGAACGGGGTGAGAATAGCTTGAGCTACCTCATCCCTTTGTGTGTATTTTACCTCAATAAACTTATTTCAATTCAATTTCAACTAGAATGAACTTGATAAAACGTAATTAATTTTCACTATATATATTTGACACTAAGTTGACTGGTAACGCAATTATAAAAGAAGTAAAGTAAGAATTTCTTGTCTCTAAATGCAAGACCAATATAAATCTTAGAAAATATTGATAATTACCGCATTCTTGAATAAAAATACAGTATTTATACAGTGAATATTATCGCGAAAATGAACTACACTGAATTTATTGTAAATAATTTAGTTTAAACTCTGTTTTATTTATCAAAAATAATCTAAGTCTTGTTAACCAGCGCACAATTAGTACAACAACTTACGTTAACTGAATTTCTTAACTATTTCTTTTGCAATTCTTAAACGCACTAGGACTGAAGACGTTACTAGTACTAGTTAATACTGGCGCGATGTTTAAGACTTCAACAGTTATTTAATTCCTAACGCCCAACGCTAACAATTACGCTCAGAAATAATAAGTATTTATTTATTAAACAAAAATAAATGATAAATTACTTATTTATGTTACTTAATGAACTAGATGTTTACATAGTATACACTTATTCACCCCCGGTCGCGTTGTAGAATGATGAGAAATTAACACTGATAGCCGCGACGCTACAGACAGAGTCGCGCTGAATCTTAATTAAAAATTAGTAATTATCTTCCCAAAATTATAAATTAAATACTGGCGTGTAGTTGACTCGTTACTTTAACCGGATACAACACTCGCTAGACACTTAGACACTTTGTAAAGCGCAAACAATTACTGGCCGCTGTCTCACTGAGTGCTGAGTAAAACCGCTAGAAAATTCAGTCTCAACGCTAATTCGCTTAAATGACCAAAAATCGACTTCTGGTCTCCCAAAGTTCTAACTCGGATCACTTTAATCGCACCCTTGAATTGTCACTGACGACCCGTTGAACGTAGGCCTAGACACAAAACTAGAATTTATTCCAAAACTGAGATTTTTCAACCGACTTTGACGAATTTCCAACACAACAAAAATTTTCCACGATTTTCAATGAGTTTCACTGATTTCACTTTAATGCACTGCACTTCACTTCACTTGAAAACAGTAAAACCACTCACCTTAGTAATTCTCTCAGAGAATTAATACTGCACAACACGAAAACAAAAGCTCCAGACTTCCTTAATATTATTATGTAAAAAAAATACTTAGAAAATTATAACATTTATATACGAGAATTAGTTAAGTAAGAGGGAACACTTAACTAACGAAGGGATACTTAACTTGAAAGGGAACTTAAGATACAGGGAACTTAATTTAGAACTCAAGGAAAACTGTCGTTTTTCAAAGCCTAGGTAACCGCATCTACCTAGATTGCAACAGTACAAAATAATCCCATCCTTCGCGGTCAACGGTTAGACTAGATAGCGGAACAACCGACGGATCTAACTGTCCGACACCACCGTAATTCCGTTGCTAGGGAATCTACTAGGCCATCCCTCAGTGAACTCTTGGTACCTTCATCCTTCCTTGGTACCTAAAAATCTAGCGATTGGGGTCGCCTAACACGCCCTCAGGGATAATAATTAGCGTTCTAATACTTCCCCGCCCCGACAATTCGAAACCTAGAATTGTTGCTGCGAAAACCACCACGCAGCACCCTTGTCTGTAGTTGCAGAGAGTCTAGTAAATAGTACGCTTTCCAACTACCCAAGGCGGCCTCCACTCTTAACTGCCTGCTTAGCGCATACACTTAACTGCCTATAATTAAACTTACCAGCCCTTCACGACACTAGAATCGCCTATTATATAAGAATCGCACCACATAGAAACCCCGTCGACCTCTAGCTCGTTGCACCCGGCTGAACTCTCACCACACAGCATAACCGAACGGACAGACGCGTGAGGCTTCAATAATCGTCAAGAAATTATTGAAAACACCGCTGCTACCATTGTAATAACGCGGTGGAACTCTTTTGTAATATCTATGATTGTAATAACTCTTTTCTTCTTACTTCTCTCTGCTCTTTCATCCAATACCCCAGCTTAACACTGTTACAGTCCAGTATTACCCCTCACTGGACTGCCTCGAATTTAAGCTGAATATTAAATGAGGAGGACATAACAAGAATAGGGGTTATTAATTTATAACTAATAATTAAAATCATTAAACACTGCCACCACCTTCCCAAAACATAAATGAATGTGTCAAAATTATTGTTTCCCCAGGAAGGAAGGGACTCAATAATCATGGAACTCAAAGGGGCAAGTAAATGAACCTTAAAGGATTAATACTGCAATCTTACGGAACTGAAAGGGAGATTCAAGAGCGACTTTAATATTCATAAGATGGAGGGGAACTCGGAAACTTTCCAAGTTAACACATCAACACAAAAATGACAAAGTAGAAAAATATATATAAAAAAGGGAATTAACTGATTACCACTGGAACCAACGTATTTCTCTTTATTAATTGAGTACGTAAATTAAAAGCAAATTTGAAAGGTCCTAGCACATCCTAAGAGGCAAAATGGGTATCTACTTAGTATATGAAATCAAGTGCACAATATCTTAAAACCGCACTGAGGCCAAGATGTTGATAGCTTGCCTCCCACAGGTCAAGGGGACCTATACCCCACTAAGCTCCAAAACACACTAACTAATCTTTTCTTAATCTACCCCTGGGAGACCTATAATTTTCCTCTGGTGTTTGCCTCTGGCTAGAAGCACTAATCAATTCAAAGCAAAGCTGGAATATTCTGAGGCTGGGCCAATGGGTGCCAAGGCACTATCCTGACGGACTCTGCCTCTCAAAGCTCAACCAATGAACACAGAGTGTCACTCTTAGGCCAGCCAAAACTCTCGACTTAGCTCTGCCCCCTAGGCTCCTTGGACATAGGCCTGTTCTGAAGTTCTGTTTTACTCCCGTAGAATCATGAACCGTTCCCACGCTACAACAGGAAACCCAAACAGTCGTATGGCTCCGAGCTCCCTCACTCGAAACTTGAGAATTACGGTAATTCGTCACTGTTCTTAAAACTGTCAAATAGTTAGTGGTGAAGGCAGGAAGAGAGGGAAAACGGATTGGAAAAAGGGGATTGGAATTGACTGGGAGACAAATGATTTGGAAAGATTGGGGACATAGGGATTGGAGAACAAGTGACTTGACCACCTGCCTAAGGGGTAATTTGACTCTGGTAAGAAGGGGAACGGCCAGCAGGGAAGGGAAGAATGACCAGAGGGTCAGACTGACACATACCATTACAATAATGAATGCGGTGTTTCCCCAGGAATACACTGTAATAAGGAAAGAGAGGGAAGGACGGGGCGGAGGTGGAGTGGCCCTACTAATGAGAAAGGAATCGAGCTTCAAGGAGATGGTCATCCCGGGCTGCGAGGGATTCAGAGACTACATAACAGGAACCATGACATTGTGAGGACCAAAAGTAGTAGTAGCAGTGATATATAACCCTCTACCAAATGACAGAAGACCAAGGCAAGAGTATGACAACAACAACATGGCAGTTAACACTCTAATTGAGAAGGCAGCCTCTGCTGCCTGTAGAAATAGATCCCATTTGTTCATCATGAGAGACTTCAATCACGGAATAATAGACTGGGAGAACAAATAACTGCATGGAGGAGAGGATACATGGAAAGCCAAACTAATGGAGGTGGCGACAAGAAACTTTCTAAGCCAACGTGTCAGGGAACTCACTAGGATGAGAGGAAACGATGAACCAGCGAGACTCGACCTAGTCTTCACTCTGAACGACTCCGACATAAGGGAAATCGGCTATGAGGCCCCAGAAGGAATGAGTGACCACACTGTACTGGCGTTTTAGTATCTGGTTGAGGAAGGGTTATTGAACTCGAGGACGGGTACTGAAAACAAAAAACTGGCATTCCAAAAGGTAAACGATGAGGCCTTAAGACAATTCCTAACAGATATAACATGGGAAACAGAGCTCGGGGGAAACACCGCCCAAGACATGATGGACTTCATCACGCACAAGTGCAAGGAAGTAGCAAACAAGTTTGTCCCAGTTCAAAATGAAAAAAAATGAAATGAAGATGAGAAACCCATGGTTTAATCAGAGATGTAGGCTAGCAAAGCAGCAAGGTGTTACGGCCACTTTGGGTCGCAACCGGGTTCTTTGATGGTAGAACCAAAATGATAGTATCCGACCCCAAGTTGGTAGTACGCTTTCAAGAAAGTTGTTATGTAGTGCATAAAAAAAAGGAGGGGATGAACAAAACACTGTTCCTTTCGTCAATGTATTAAATATCTTTCCACCACCGTTAAGTGTATATATATGTACACCGTCACAATAAATAATATATAAAGAACAGATAGGCTATTTCTACAACTATGTACAATCCTTTCGCTCAGGATATCGAACGTGCTCACGTGCAGAGTTCATCAATCCCCAGTGTTTCTTCACTGTTCAGTAGCGTATCCAACCTTACTTGGAAGAACACCGGCGAGTTCACCTGTACGTGGGCCAGCCCACTGACAGTGTCATGAGGTCCCTGTATCACAACGACCGCTCTCCAGCTACTCGCAGGCAGAGTACCTCAACCACACGCTGAGCGAGGTCACAAACCAATACAGGGGTAGGGATCCTCTGGCAGCAGTCACAAACGACCAGCTAGCAGCACTACTCAACAGGCACCTCCCTGTCGTCAGTCTCTCCCCAATGCCAGTCCCAAAGGTACGCCAATTTTTTCAACACTAAAGCACTAGTAGCTACCACACTGCTTCATTGACGGTGGCTTACTTGGTCGTTTCCAGGACCATGTAGGGAGACTGTGGACTGCCCAAGATGAACTGCCGTCTCCAGTACCGCTGCCCCCAGACGTCACCTCTGTGGACACAAAAAACGTCATCAATGACCTTGCCGATACTGGTGAACTAGGAAATACCACTAACCCACTGGGGAGTTGACATTGTGCTCCGTGGCAACACTAGGTGGCGCTGGTCTTGATGCGTCATCTCACCTGAGGTCACTCACAACAACACCTCTGGCTGACCAAGGCAGGAATCTTTAGCCATTTGCAAGTACTAGATAACAACCACCAGATGGCATTGATATGTGCTATTCCCGGGGAGTTCAGGTGCGGACTCTTAGATGGCGCTGGAACTGCCATTCTACACCCTGACAAGAGCGACGAGTCCGTAACACTAAGTAAAAGGGCATGGAGAAACTATAGGAATAACAGGACACTTGAGAGCAGAGAATGATACCAGAGTGCCAGGAATGAATATGTCAGGATGAGAAGAGAGGCAGAAAGACAATACGAAAATGACATCGCAAGCAAGGCAAAAACTCAACCTAAATTGCCGGACAGCCACATCAGGAGAAAAACAACAGTAAAGGAACAGGTAATGAATATAAGGACAGGGGCAGAAGGATTCACTACAAACGACAAGGAAGTGTGTGAGGAACTGAATAAGAAATTCCAGGACGTCTTCACCTTAGAACAAGGAGAGATGCCAGAGATAAGAGAGGGAATAGGTAACCAGGAACTACTAGAAGAGTTTGAGAATACCAGCGGGGAAGTAAAGAAGTGTTTACTTCAGTTGGATGTGGCAAAGGCTATAGGCCCAGATGGAATCTCCTCTTGGATACTAAGGGAAGGAGCAGAAGCACTGTGCTTGCCACTCTCTATAGTGTATAACAAATCACTGGAAACAGGGGAACTGCCATAAATTTGGAAAGCAGCTAATGTAGTTCCAATATGCAAGACAGGGGATAGGCAGGAGGCACTGAACTACAGGCCAGTGTCCCTAACCTGCATACCATGAAAGCTGATGGAGAAAATTGCGCAAAGAAAGCTAGTGGAACTTCTGGAGCGAAAGAACTTTGTAACACAGCATCAACATGGGTTCAGGGATGGCAAGTCCTGCCTCACAGGACTAATTGAATTCTACGACCAGGCAACAAAAATCAGGCGAGAAAGAGAGGGGTGGGCAGACTGCATATTTTTGGATTGTCAAAGAGCTTTTGATATAGTACCACACAAGAGGCTAGTGAAAAAGCTGGAGATGCTGGCTGGGGTGAAAGGGAAGGTATTCCGTGGATAAGGGAGTAGCTAAGCAACAGAAGACAATGAGTCACTGTGAGTGGTGAGGTCTCGGATTGGCGTGACGTCACAAGTGGAGTCCCGCAGGGGTCAGTTCTTGGACCTATACTGTTTCTGATATATTTAAATGATCTCCCAGAGGGTATATAATCGTTTTTCTCAATATTTGCTGATGATGCAAAAAATATGAGGAGGATTGAAACAGAGGATGATAGTAGGAGGCTACAGGACACCCTAGATAGACTGAATGAATGGTCCAACAAATGGCTGCTAAAGATTAACCCGAGTAAATGCAATGTAATGAAACTAGGCGGTGGAAATAGGAAGCCAGACACAAGATACAGGATAGGAGATGAAGTACTTAATGAAACGGAAAGAGAGAAAGATCTAGGAATTAATATCTCACCAAATTTGTCTTTCTGAAATCCACATAGAAAGAATTACGTCTGCGGCATATGCGAGGCTGGCTAACATCAGAACAGCCTTCAGGAACCTGTGCAAGGAATCGTTCAGAATATTGTACACCACATACGTAAGACCGATCCTGGAATATGCGGCCCCAGCATGGAGCCCGTACCTTGTCAAGCACAAGACGAAGCTGGAAAAAGTTCAGAGGTATGGCACTAGACTAGTCCCAGAACTAAGAGGCATGAGTTACGAGGAAAGGCTGCGGGAAATGCACCTTACGATACTGGAAGACAGAAGAGTGAGGGAGAGAAATGATCACTACCTTCAAAATCCTCAGGGGAATTGACAGGGTAGACAAGGATAAACTATTCAACACTGGCGGTATGCGAACAAGGAGACACAGGTGGAGACTGAGTACCCAAATGAGCCACTGGGAAGTTAGAAAGAACTCTTTCAGCATCAGAGTAGTTAACAGATGGAATACATTAGGCAGAGATGTGGTGGAGGCAGATTCCATACACATCTTTATATGTAGATATAAAGTCTCTACATATAAAGTCATAAAGTCATCTCTACATATAAAGTCTCTACATCTTTATATGTAGAATACAGTCACCGTGGTGTAGTGGTAAGACACTCGCCTGGCGTTCCGCAAGCGCTATGTCATGGGTTCGTATCCTGGCCGGGGAGGATTTACTGGGTGCAATTCCTTAACTGTAGCCTCTGTTTAACTCAACAGTAAAATGTGTACTTGGATGAAAAAACGATTCTTCGCGGCAGGGGATCGTATACCAGGGACCTGCTCGAAACGCTACGCGTACTAGTGGCTGTACAAGAATGTAACAACTCTTGTATATATCTCAAACAAAAAAAATATATATATGATAGAGCCTAGTAGGCTCAGGCATCTGTACACCAGTTGATTGACAATTCAAAGGCGTGACCAAAGAGACAAAGCTCAACCCCCGCAAGCACAATTAGGTGAGTACACACACAAAAACACACACACACACACACACACACACACACACACACACACACACACACACACACACACACACACACACACACACACACACACACACACACACACACACAAATGACAGGAGACCACATACACAAATGACAGGAGACCCAGTCAAGAGTATGAAAACAACAACAAGGCAGTTAACACTATAATTGAGAGGGCAGCCTCTGCTGCCTGTAGAAATAGATCCCACCTGCTCATCATGGGCGACTTCAATCACGGAAAGATTGACTGGGAGAACAAGGAACCACATGGAGGCGAGGATACGTGGAGAGCCAAACTATTGGAAGTGGTGACAAGAAACTTTTTAACCCAGCATGTCGGAGAACCCTCAAGGATGAGAGGCAATGACGAACCAGCGAGACTCGACCTAGTCTTCACTCTGAACGACTCCGACATAAGAGAAATCGGTTTTGAGGACCCAGTAGGAATGAGCGACCACAGTGTACTGGTGTTTGAGTACTTGATTGAAGAAGGGTTATTGAACTCGAGGAGGGATACCGAAACCAAAAGGTTAGCATACCGAAAGGGAAACTATGAGGGGATAAGAAAATTCAGATATAGCATGGGAAACAGAGCTCAGGGGAAAGACGGCCCAAGATATGATGGATTACATCACGCAGAAGTGCAAGGACGCAGCAAACAAGTTTGTCCCAGTCCAAAAGGAAAACAGAGAAATGAAGATGAGAAACCCATGGTTTATTCAGAGATGTAGGCTAGCTAAGCAGCAAAGTAAAAGGGCATGGAGAAACTATAGGAATAACAGGACACTGGAGAGCAGAGAAAGATACCAGAATGCCAGGAATGAATATGTCAGGATGAGAAGAGAGGCAGAAAGACAATACGAAAATGACATCGCAAGCAAGGCAAAGACTCAGCCTTAATTGTTGCATAGCCACATTAGGAGAAAAACAACAGTAAAGGAACAGGTTATGAGATTAAGGATAGGGGCGGAAGGATTCACTACAAATGACAAGGAAGTGTGTGAGGAATTGAATAAGAAATTCCAGGAGGTCTTCACCTTAGAGCAAGGAGAAATTCCAGAGGTAAGTGAGGGAATAGCTAACCAGGAACCACTGGAAGAGTTTGAGATTACCAGTGGGGAAGTAAGGAAGTGTTTACTAGAGTTGGACGTGACGAAGGGTATAGGCCCAGATGGAATCTCCCCTTGGGTTCTAAAAGAAGGAGTAAGAGAACTGTGCCTACCACTCTCCATAGTGTATAACAAATCACTGGCAACAGGGGAACTGCCAGATATTTGGAAAGCAGCTAACGTAGTCCCTATATACAAGAAAGGGGATAGACAGGAGGCACTGAACTACAGGCCAGTGTCCCTAACCTGCATACCATGCAAGCTGATGGAGAAGATTTTGCGAAAAAAACTAGTGGAGCATCTGGAGCGAAGGAACTTTGTAACACAGCATCAACATGGGTTCAGGGATGGCAGGTCCTGCCTCACAGGGTTACTTGAATTCTACGACCAGGCAACAAAAATAAGGCAAGAAAGAGAAGGGTGGGCAGACTGCATATTTTTGGATTGTCAGAAAGCCTTTGATACAGTGCCACACAAGAGGCTAGTGCGAAAGTTGGAGATGCAGGCTGGAGTGAGAGGGAAGGTACTCCGGAGGATAGAGGAGTACCTAAGCAACAGGAGACAACGAGTCTGTGTGAGGGGTGAGGTCTCAGATTGGCGAGACGTCACAAGTGAAGTCCCGCAGGGGTCAGTCCTTGGACCTATACTGTTTCTGGTATATGTAAATGATCTCCCAGAGGGTATAGATTCGTTCCTCTCAATGTTTGCCGACGATGCAAAAATTATGAGGAGGATTGAAACTGAGGATGATAGTAGGAAGCTACAAGATGACCTAGATAGACTGAGTGAATGGTCCAACAAATGGCTGTTGAAGTTCAACCCGAGTAAATGCAAAGTAATGAAACTAGGAAGTGGAAACAGGAGGCCAGGCACAGGATACAGAATAGGAGAAGAAGTACTTAATGAAACAGACAGAGAGAACGATCTAGGAGTTGATATCACACCAAACCTCTCTCCAGAAGCCCACATAAAGAGAACAACGTCTGCGGCATATGCGAGGCTGGCTAACATCAGAACGGCGTTCAGGAACCTGTGTAAGGAATCATTCAGAATCTTGTACACCACATATGTAAGACCAATCCTGGAGTAAGCGGCCCCAGCATGGAGCCCGTACCTTGTCAAGCACAAGACGAAGCTGGAAAAAGTCCAAAGGTATGCTACTAGACTAGTCCCAGAACTAAGAGGCATGAGTTATGAGGAAAGGCTGCGGGAAATGCACCTTACGACACTGGAAGACAGAAGAGTAAGGGGGGACATGATCACAACCTACAAAATCCTCAGGGGAATCGACCGGGTAAACAAGGATGAACTATTCAACACTGGTGGGACGCGAACAAGGGGACACAGGTGGAAGCTGAGTACCCAAATGAGCCACAGAGACGTTAGAAAGAACTTTTTCAGTGTCAGAGTAGTTAGTAAATGGAATGCATTAGGAAGTGATGTGGTGGAGGCTGATTCCATACACAGTTTCAAATGTAGATATGATAGAGCCCAATAGGCTCAGGAATCTGTACACCAGTTGATTGACGGTTGAGAGGCGGGACCAAAGAGCCAGAGCTCAACCCCCGCAAGCACAACTAGGTAAGTACAACTAGGTGAGTACACACACACACACACACACACATTGAAACTGACTCCATACACAGTTTCAAATGTAGATATGATAGAGCCCAGTAGGCTCAGGAATCTGTACTCCAGTTGATTGACAGTTGAGAGGCGGGACCAAAGAGACAAAGCTCAACCCCCGCAAGCACAACTAGGTGAGTACAACTAGCTGAGTACACACACACACACACACACATACACACACACACACACACACACACACACACACACACACACACACACACACACACACACACACACACAACTTGAAACTGGAAACTCAGATGAGTCACAGAGATGTTAGGAAGTTTTCTTTTAGCGTGAGAGTAGTAGAAAAATGGAATGCACTTGGGGAACAGGTTGTGGAAGCAAATACTATTCATACTTTTAAAACTAGGTATGATAGGGAAATGGGACAGGAGTCATTGCTGTAAACAACCGATAGCTAGAAAGGCGGGATCCAAGAGTCAATGCTCGATCCTGCAAGCACATATAGGTGAGTACATATAGGTGAGTACACACAAATAAGGCAAGAAAGAGAAGGGTGGGGCAGACTGCATATTTTTGGACTGTCAGCAGCCTTTGATACAGTGCCACACAAGAGGCTAGTGAAAAAACTGGAGATGCAGGCTGGAGTGAAAGGGAAGGTACTCCGTTGGATACAGAAGTACCTAAGTAACAGGAGACAACGAGTCAGTGTGAGGGGTGAGGTCTCAGATTGGCGAGACGTTACGAGTGGAGTCCCGCAGGGGTCAGTCCTTGGACCTATACTGTTTCTGATATATGTAAATGATCTTCCAGAGGGTATAGATTCGTTCCTCTCAATGTTTGCCGATGATGCAAAAATTATGAGGAGGATTGAAACTGAGGACGATAGTAGGAGGCTACAAGATGACCTAGACAGACTGAGTGAATGGTCCAACAAATGGCTGTTGAAGTTCAACCCGAGTAAATGCAAAGTAATGAAACTAGGCAGTGGAAATAGGAGGCCAGACACAGGATACAGAATAGGAGATGAAGTACTTAATGAAACGAACAGAGAGAAAGATCTAGGAGTTGATATCACACCAAACCTGTCTCCTGAAGCCCACATAAAAAGAATAACGTCTGCGGCATATGCGAGGCTGGCTAACATCAGAACAGCGTTCAGGAATCTATGTAAGGAATCATTCCGAATCTTGTACACCACATATGTAATACCAATCCTGGAGTATGCGGCCCTAGCATGGAGCCCGTACCTTGTCATGCACAATACGAAGCTGGAAAAAGTCCAAAGGTATGCCACTAGACTAGTCCCAGAACTAAGAGGCATGAGGTACGAGGAAAGGCTGCGGGAAATGCACCTTACGACACTGGAAGACAGAAGAGTAAGGGGAGACATGATCACAACCTACAAAATCCTCAGAGGAATCGACCGGGTAAACAAGAATAAACTATTCAACACTGGTGGGACGCGAACAAGGGGACACAGGTGGAAACTGAGTACCCACATGAACCACAGAGACGTTAGAAGGAACTTTGTCAGTGTCAGAGTAGTTAACGGATGGGATGCATTAGGCAGTGATGTGGTGGAGGCTGACTCCATACACAGTTTTAAATGTAGATATGATAGAGCCCAGTAGGCTCAGGAATCTGTACACCAGTTGATTGACAGTTGAGAGGCGGGACCAAAGAGCCAAAGCTCAACAACCGCAAGCACAAATAGGTGAGTACAAATAGGTGAGTACACACACACACACACACACACAAACACACACACACACACACACACACACACACACACACACACACACACACACACACACACACACACACACACACACACACAGTGTGTGTGCAGAGTGTGCAGGAGCACTTTGTTTGCCACTCTCCTTAGTGTATAGTAGGTCACTGGAAACGGGAGACCTACCAGAAATATGTTTTTTTGGACTGTCGGAGAGCCTTTTGACACAGTACCCCATAAAAGGTAGATGCATAAGCTGGAGAAACAGGCAGGAGTAACTGGTAGGGTGCTCCAGTGGATAAGGGAGTACCTAAGCCATTGGAAGCAGAGAGTTACAGTGAGGGGTGAGACCTCAGACTGGCGTGAAGTCACCAGTGGAGTCCCACAGGGCTCTGTACTTGGACCTATCCTGTTTCTGATATACGTAAATGATCTCCCAGAGGGTATAGACTCATTCCTCTCAATGTTTGCTGACGACGCCAAAATTATGAGAAGAATTAAGACAGAGGATGACAGCTTGAGGCTTCAAGAAGACCTGAACAAGCTGCAGGAATGGTCGAACAAATGGCTGTTAGAGTTTAACCAAAGCAAATGTAATGTAATGAAGATAGGAGTAGAAAGCAGGAGACCAGATACAAGGTATCATTTGGGAGATGAGATACTTAAAGAGTCAGAGAGAGAGAAAGACCTGAGGGTTGATATCACGCCAGACTTGTCCCCTGAAGCTCATATCAAGAGGATAACATCAGCAGCATATGCCAGGTTGGCTAACACAAGAACGGCCTTTAGAAACTTGTGTAAGGAATCTTTCAGAACATTATATACCACAGATGTCAGACCAATCCTGGAGTATGCGGCTCCAGCATGGAGTCCATATCTAGTCAAGCATAAGACTAAACTGGAAACGGTTCAAAGGTTTACCACCAGACTAGTATGCAGCTGAGAGGTATGAGCTACGAGGAGAGACTACGGGAATTTAACCTCACTTCGTTGGAAAACAGAAGAGTTAGGGGGGACATGATCACCACATTCAAGATCCTCAATGGAATCGACAGGGTTGATAAAGACAGGCGGTTTAACAAAAGGGGCACACGCATTAGGGGACACAGGTGGAAACTGAGTGCCCAAATGAGCCACAGAGATATTAGAAAGAACTTTTTTAGTGTCAGAGTGGTTGACAAATGGAATGCATTAGGAAGTAATGTGGTGGAGGCTGACTCCATACACAGTTTCAAGTGTAGTTATGATAGAGCCCAATAGGCTCAGGAACCTGTATACCTGTTGATTGACGGTTGAGAGGCGGGACCAAAAAGCCAGAGCTCAACCTCCGCTAGCACAATTAGGTGAGTACACACACACACACACACGCACACCCATAAACAAACACACACACACACAGGTCAAGCAGGATGGTAAGAAAACAGAACAAATCTAGAGGAGAGGGACAGGAAGAGTCATCCATGAAAATAATTGCTCGTGCTTGGAGGGAAATAAAGGGAAAATGAAGGACATGAAGGAAACTTTAGGTAAACGGCAGATGGAATTAAGTGGAGTGTAAGTGGAGATAAAAAAAACAAAAAACCTTCCCTCTTCAGACTCAGACCCAGTCACCCAACCCCCAGGTAAGAAAGGATGTAGCAATGGCAGGGATTCATACAATGGGCGCCATCTTTGTAGAAATACTGAAGAGCCACGATGCCATGTCCATAGTCAAGGAAGTTGTAATGAAAGCAGTAGCTTTGCCGGAGACAGCTAGATGCACGAGTCAGCTAACGGAAACGAAAGAGCTGTAGTAGTGGTAGGTATTTAGGCACAAGAAGGTTCCAAGAAGGAAGAATGAAGGACGAAGGACAAAGATGTTGTGTCAGGGTTACTAAAGGAGATAGGAAATGGAAGGGGCTGAACGAGACAGAACAACTTTTCCTGATAGGCAAGTACAAGAAAAAAGCGATTGATCAAGGAAGTATTCAGGAACGAGGCCATCAAAGAGGACATCCTAGTAAAGAAGATCGTACTAAAAAAATGCAAGGAATTACAGAGAGGTATTCCTTCAGAGGGACTTGACCAGGGACGAGATAATAAGGGCAGCAGATGCAAGGTAATGGTACAAAGGTAATGAAGGGAGCCAGGAAACACCAGTTTCTTACCAAGCAATCCCAGAGGGGAGTAGGGAATCCCAATCCAACAATTCAGGAACCCCAGAGGGGACTGCAACACCATCCTATAGGCCCCCCTCCCACCAAAAATCCTCCCTTGCCCCTATGCAGTGCCAACCATATCACCCAAATCCTCCCTCCCCCCCTTACACCGAGTATTCCCTGTTTTTCCATCCCCTAGTCTTTTTCCTGCACCAAGCAAGCCCAGGCAAGACCTAAGCCCTCCATCCCCCATCCCACCTCCCCCAAACCCCCTGTTAACGACACCATAGGAGGTTATGCCTTCACCCCAAACAATCCCTGCCCCCCAACCCCAAGCATTCCTTTCCACCCAAGCCCCAGGACTTCTTCCCACCCCAACCAGCCCTGGGCAAGACTTAAGCCCTTTATCTCCCACCCCACCTCCCCGTGGACCCCTGGCAACTTCCCTGCAGGAAGAGGAGCCTACCCAAGTTGAAATGTCCATGGATCAACTTCCTACACTTGTAGGGAGAGAGGGTGAAAATGGATATAGGAAAGTGAGCTTCAAGGTAATGTACTCAAACATCGATGGAATTACCAATAAAGTAAGTGAACTGGCGGAAAAGACCCCAGGACCCCAGATGTAGGACTCCAGGAAGAAAACCCAGGACTCACAGAAACGAAATTGTCAGGAGTAATAACAGAGTCTGTGTTTCCAAAGGACTACTATATATTAATGAAAGACAGGGAAGGGAGAGGAGGTGGAGGAGTGGTCCTGCTGATAAGGAAGGACTGGAGCTTTGATGAGATGGAAATTCCAGTTTATGAAGGATTCAGAGATTACATGACAGGAACTATGACAATGGGTGGACCTAAGATAATAGTGGCAGTCATTTACATCCCTCCACTAAGTGACAGAAGACCCTGACAGGAGTTTGATAGGAACAACATGACTAACAATAATATAATAGAGAGAGCACCTACATTTGCCCGCAGGAATGGCTCCAGACTCTTAATCATGGGTGATTTCAACCTTGGAAAGATAGACTGGAAGAATGGGGCCCCACATGAAGGTGCAGATACATGGAGAGCTAAACTCTTGAAAGAAGCAACAAGGAACTTTCTGAGCCAACAGGTCAGGGGACCCAGAAGAATGAGAGGCAATGACAAACCAGCTAGACTCGACCTGATATTCACCTTGAATGACTCAGAAATAAGGGAAGTCAAATTTGAGGACTCCATAGGAATGAGTGACCTCAGTGTATTGACATTTGAGTATCTGGTGGAGGTAGGGATAACCTATCCAAGGGTGGTATTGGAAGGGAAAAGACCAAATTACCGAAGAGGAGAATATGACGAGATGAGGAACTTTCAAAGGGAATACCATGGGGAAACAGAACTCAGAGAGAAGTCTGTACAGGATATGATGGACTACGTCACCGAGAAGTGCCAAGAAGCTGCAGATACGTTTATCCCGGTCCAAAAGGAGACAAACGAAAAGCAACAGAAGAATCCTTGGTTCAACCAGGAACGTAAGGTAGCGAAGCAATTGAGTAAAATAATATGGAGACACTACAGGAATAACAGACAAAAGGACAAAGTCATAAAGACTGTTGGGCCTGACAGAATCTCACCATGGATACTAAAAAAGGTGCAGAAACACTAAGTGTGCCACTTTGTATGGTGTATAACAGGTCACTGGAAACAGGAGACCTACCAGAAAGCTGGAAACAAAGTTGGAAGCTAATGTAGCCCCAATATACAAAAAGGGTGACAGGCAAGAGGCACTGAAGTACAGGCCAGCTCCACTAATTTGTATACCATGCAAGGTGATGGAGAAGATCGCGAGGAAAAGGCTCGAAAAGCATCTGGAGGGAAATAGCTTTGTAACACACCCCCCAGCGTGGGTTCGGAGATAATAAATCGTGCCTCACAGGTTTAATAGCATTCTATGACCAAGCAACAAAATTTAGGCAAGAAAGAGAAGGATTGGCAGATTGCATTTTTTTGAACTGTCAGAAAGCCTTTGACACAGTATCTCATAAAAGGCTATTACAAAAGTTGGAGCAACAGGCAAGATTAAAAGGTAAGGTGCTCCAGTGGATAAGGGAGTATCTAAGTAACAGGAAACTGCGAGTAACTGTGAGTTGCGAGATATCACCAGCGGAGTCCCACAGGGCTCTGTACTTGGACACATCCTGTTTCTAATACATGTAAACGATCTTCCAGAGGGTATAGCTTCATTCCTCTCAATATTTGCTGATGATGCAAAAATTATGAGAAGAATCAAGACAGATGAAGGCAAATAGAGACTACGGGACGACCCGGACAAACTGGAGGAATGGTCTACAAAATGACTACTAAAGTTCAACTCAGGAAAGTGTAAAGTAATGAAATTAGACGATGGGAGCAGAAGGGTGAACACAAGGTACCATCTGGGAGGTGAATTCCTGCAAGAGTCAAATAGAGAGAAAGATCTGGGGGTTGATATCACACCGAACTTGTTCCCAGAGGCCCACATCAAAATATATCATCAGCAGCATATGCTAGGTTGGCCAACATTAGAACTGCCTTCAGAAACTTGTGTAAAGAATTATTCAGGACCCTGTATATCAGTTACGTCAGACATATTCTGAAATATGCAGCTCCAGCCTGGAGTCCATACCTAGTTAAACACTAGACAAAGTTAGAGAAGATTCAGCGGTATGCCACCCAACTCGTCCCGGAACTGTGAGGTATGAGCTACGAGGAAAAGCTAAAGAAGCTGAACATCACTTCCCTGGAAAACAGAAGAGTAAGGTGAGCCACAATAACCACCTACAAACTTCTCAGGGGAATTGACAGGGTGGACAAAGACAAACTCTTTAGCACAGCGGGACACGAACAAGGAGACACAGATAGAAACTTAGTGCAAAATTTGAGCCACAGAGACATTATAATTTTTTTCCAATGTCAGAGCAGTTAACAAATGGAATGCATTAAGTAGTGACGTGGTGTAGGCAGACTTCATGCACAGTTTATTGCTCTTGAGCACTCCCGGGTAACACGCTCTCACTTTCTCGCCGGGCTTTTGGGCTTTATATGCACTTATTCCTGTAGAGAATTTTATTGCGAACTCATTGATACCAAATTGAAAAACCTAGGACGAGAATTGAGATGACAAAGTTGAAAAGAGTATACACTTTTCAGTTTTACCGCGCTCTCAAATGTAATGAGAGGCGTCTTGGTCTTGGGGGAGGAGCAGCTCTCTCTTTCTGGTAACCATGCAACCCGTTCTCGCACTTTCGTATAGTCAATATTGACTTATTAAATACGTGCATATGTGACATACTAAACATACTAGTTTACCTTGAAAAGCTTCATAGAAAACACCGACCTTACCTAACCTTCTTAGTATGTTAAGATAAGCATCTTATTGCTTCGAATTACAATTATTACTTAACCTATTATAGGTATAGGTTAAGTAATAATTGTAATTATTATAGGTATAGGTTAAGTAATAATTGTAATTACGAAGCAATAAGATGCTTATCTTAACATACTAAGAAGGTTAGGTAAGGTCGGTGTTTTCTATGAAGCTTTTCAAGGTAAACTAGTATGTTTAGTATGTCACATATGCACGTATTAAATAAGTCAATATTGACTGTAAGAAAGTGCGGGAACGGGTTGAACCATGGCCCACTTTCAGCTTGTCGGCGGGTGGAACGCGCTGCGATGTTCGACATTATATGTATATACTCCTGTAGGGAATTCTATTCCGAACACATTGATGCCAAAATGAAAGACCTAGGACGAGAATTGAGGTGACCAAAGTGAAATGAGTGTACACATTTTATTGCTCTTGTGCGCTCCCGGGTAACTTGCTCTCACTTTCTGTATTTGCTGCGGGTGGTAAGCCGGGATTTTGGAGTTTATATGCATTTTGTCCTGTAGAAAATTCTATTGCAAACACACTGATACCAAATTGAAAAACCTAAGACGAGAATTGAGGTGACAAAGTTAAAAAGAGCATACACTTTTCAGAATTACCAGGAGCGCAGGATAATGCCTGGACCAGCCTGAGATAGTGAGGGGCTAGCTGGCACAGAGCGTGATAGAGATAATTATTAAATTAAAGAGACGTTTCTGTTGTTACAACCCCAAGCAAAGTTTCATATACTTTTAGGGTTGATGATACAGTATTGTTGTGACAGGATTTCAGCCCCATATAATGAGGGAGTAGTAAGTGGTAGTAACCAAGAGTTGAACAGCCACTTGATATGGACAGTTGGTGAAGCCAGGACATGATGTTGACCAAACTACACACTAAAAAGTGAAGGGACGACGACGTTTCGGGCCGTCCTGGACCATTCTTAAGTCAATTGTGATGAGGGAAGGAGGTGAAGGCAATAAATAGGCAAGAGAGAGGTGATGAGACGGAAATCTTAGAGGAAGAAAAAGCAAGGAAAAAGGTACGAAAGGTATGGTGTAATAAAATGGATAGTAATAGGAATAAGAAAGGGATAGTAATAGGAAAAAGAAAAAGATCGTAAGAGAAAACAAGGGAAAGAAAAAGAAAGAAAGATAATTGAAAGGGTAAGCTTATATTAGGTCACGAAAGTTAAGAACATTTAATTATATACTGTGAAAGGGAAGAGTTAACAGCAACAAAGCCAGGACTGAAGGTAATGTTGGGTACGTTGTGTATCAGAGCCGATTCAACAAGACGGCGTCTCAGTTGCCCTCAAGCTAGAGGGGGACCAGGCAGGATGTATCCATCCTCCTGTTTGACATAGGCCTAGGCCTAAGGTCTAGTCTTCAGTGCGCTAAATAGGTCAGCTACAGCTGCACTAAGTGTGCACCGTCCCTCCTACCAACTGTGGTAGGCCCTGGACGTGTGGATTGGCCAGAAATTAAGGCAGTAATTGTTAATGTGGCAATATCGAGGCCTGCTGAGGGGAGAGTCGTGAGGTAAGTGGGCCGCCCTGCGATACCTGAAGCCTGGGGCACCACGCGCGTGAAAAATAGCCTTTGTGCCCTCCCTACCCAAGGTCGTGTTTGTGTGCGACTAGTGTTTACACGAGAGACTGCCAGGACACCCCATATAGTGCCCCTACACTACGTGTGAGTGTAAACCTTGTGCCTTGTAGGTGTCTATATGTACATGTGTGTGTGTAGGGCAGAGTGCAGTGTTGAAGACATACCACCCAACAACACATGAAGTGAGCCGCAGCAAATAGATGGCTGTTGACACAAGGAGTAAGACTTTTAGACAACAATTGACCATGGCTGGTGTACCCGAGAACAATAACGGCCCCCCCGGCGGGGGCCCCTGGGTGCTGATTCCCACCCGGGGCCCTCCAACAGTACTGGTACAGATGACTCTACAACAGACGATGAAGGTTACTGCCTAGTCCAAGGCAGAAGTGGCAAGAAGCGGGATAAGTCACAGCGACAGGGTGAGCAGCAACAGCAACCTCAACAACAACAACAACAACAACGACGACAAGACGAAGACAGTGAGTGGCACACCCTAATCTTTCCTGCAATGGGATTGACAGCAGCAGAGAAGTACAGATGGATTATTGAGGCCGCCCGCACCCACAGAGCAGAGTATCGTATAGAGACCAGGTGTGTAGGTGGCAATGTTAGTGCACGGGTGCAGGGGCACAGTGCCCTGAAGTACTTCACAGAGACCAGTCTCGAGTATCAAGGTAAGAATGTTAAATTGTTGGAAGCAAACCCACAGACAAGACAAACTAAATTTATAATTAAGAACTATAGTATTCATGTTGACGTGGAATCTCTCAAGGACTATGAACAGATTGTTTGGGTCGAGCGCAACACTGGACCAGGGAGACTGCCAAAAATCAAGCAATTGCTCTGTGGAAGGGAGACCTGCCTCAAATCATTCAAATACCAGGCATGAGGGAGTGCAAAGTGGAGAGGTATATTGGCAGCCCGTCCTTATGTGGCAACTGTCAACGGTGGGATCACAGAACGTGACAATGTGATCGCCCAATTAGGTGTGGGTGTTGCAGTGACTCTCACGACACCAAGCAGTGCCTAGCTAAGCTTGCACCGGGTGGGGGTGGCGGGGTAACACCTAAATGTGCCAACTGCAAGCAACCCCACCATGCTTGGAACAGGTATTGCAGGGCGAGGCCTGCATGGCGGGGCTCGAAACCACCGAATCAAACCGCAGATGGACCAGTGAACAGAGGCGGAAATGACACCGTTAACAGTACCACAGCAAGCCAGGGTCCAGTTCAGGGACCAGCCTAGGGTCCAGCTCACAGTACACCGACAACAGTCTGGGGTAGTGATCACTCAGTGAACAGGGGAACCCAGGGTGGGGTGGGGAATCAGGCGTGGGGCGGGGGCGGTGTAGCCAGCCACCGCCGCTCCCCCATCCATGAGGCCTTTCCACCTCTCTCCCCTCCAGGGAACCCACCCACCCATACCTCAGTCTCTACCCACGGTGTCACACCACTACCACCCCCTACCTTCCCAATCCATACCAATGAATCAGACCCCTCCACTGTCTCCCATCTGCCTCCCCATCCAGGCACTCCTGACTCCCAGGAGGTCGTCACTCAGGTTTGTGTTGCAGCAATATTAGACTGCATGATAAAATCTCATCCAGTCGTCCACCAAATACTGCAAAAGCAGACGGAACTTGAGAAAGCCCTCTGCCAGATTAAGACGACTCAGGAACACATCCTCCAAATCCTGCATCGGCAGAGTCCATCAAGTGGAGGACCTGCAAGCCAGAGCCTGGTGCAAGATGATGCAACACATACTGCCGAGGTACGTCAGCAGACACAACCAGGACACCAGCACATCAGTGCACAGTAACACCAGTGCACCAGCACATCAGTGCACAGTAACACCAGTGCACACAGTAACACCAGTGCACACAGTAACACCAGTGCACACAGTAACACCAGTGCACACAGTAACACCAGTGCACACAGTAACACCAGTGCACACAGTAACACCAGTGCACACAGTAACACCAGTGCACACAGTAACACCAGTGCACACAGTGACACCAGTGCACACAGTAACACCAGTGCACACAGTGACACCAGTGCACAGTAACACCAGTGCACACAGTAACACCAGTGCACACAGTGACACCAGTGCACACAGTAACGCCAGTACACACAGTGACACCAGTGCACACAGTAACACCAGTGCACACAGTGACACCAGTGCACACAGTAACGCCAGTACACACAGTAACGCCAGTACACACAGTAACACCAGTGCACAGTAACACCAGTGCACAGTAACACCAGTGCACACAGTAACACCAGTGCACACAGTGACACCAGTACACACAGTAACACCAGTGCACACAGTAACACCAGTGCACACAGTGACACCAGTGCACACAGTAACACCAGTGCACACAGTAACACCAGTGCACACAGTGACACCAGTACACACAGTAACACCAGTACACACAGTAACACCAGTGCACACAGTAACACCAGTGCACACAGTAACACCAGTGCACACAGTAACACCAGTGCACACAGTGACACCAGTGCACACAGTAACACCAGTGCACACAGTAACACCAGTACACACAGTAACACCAGTGCACACAGTGACACCAGTGCACACAGTAACACCAGTGCACACAGTAACACCAGTGCACACAGTGACACCAGTGCACACAGTAACACCAGTGCACACAGTAACACCAGTGCACACAGTGACACCAGTGCACACAGTGACACCAGTGCACACAGTAACACCAGTGCACACAGTAACACCAGTGCACACAGTGACACCAGTGAACACAGTAACACCAGTGCACACAGTAACACCAGTGCACACAGTGACACCAGTGCACACAGTAACACCAGTGCACACAGTGACACCAGTGCACAGTAACACCAGTGCACACAGTGACACCAGTGCACACAGTAACACCAGTGCACACAGTGACACCAGTGCACAGTAACACCAGTGCACACAGTGACACCAGTGCACACAGTGACACCAGTGCACACAGTAACGCCAGTGCACACAGTGACACCAGTGCACACAGTAACACCAGTGCACACAGTGTTATGGGGGCCTCGTAGCCTGGTGGATAGCGCGCAGGACTCGTAATTCTGTGGCGCGGGTTCGATTCCCGCACGAGGCAGAAACAAATGGGCAAAGTTTCTTTCACCCTAAGTGCCCCTGTTACCTAGCAGTAAATAGGTACCTGGGAGTTAGTCAGCTGTCACTGGCTGCTTCCTGGGGGGTGTGTGTGTGTGGTGTGAGAAAAAAAAAAAAAAAAAAAAAAAAAAAAAAAGTTAGTAAACAGTTGATTGACAGTTGAGAGGCGGGCCGAAAGAGCAAAGCTCAACCCCCGTAAAAACACAACTAGTAAACACACAGTGACACCAGTACACACAGTAACACCAGTGCACACAGTAACACCAGTGCACACAGTGACACCAGTGCACACAGTAACACCAGTGCACACAGTGACACCAGTGCACAGTAACACCAGTGCACACAGTGACACCAGTGCACACAGTGACACCAGTGCACACAGTAGCGCCAGTACACACAGTAACACCACACACCGTGGAATACACAATGACACATGTGAACATAATAATTACACACGTGCAGCTGATGACAAACAACCTCAAAATGGATAATCACAATGAACAACATCTCACTATACTGCAATGGAACTGTAATGGAGTTCGCAATAGAATGAATGACATCATACAGTACGTCCGTGAACACCAAACTGACGTCATAGTGCTACAGGAGACGATGGTAGGTGATGACTTCAACCCAAGGTTCAGCGGTTATCGCAAGTTCTCCCTGCCCTCTGGGGGAAAGAAAACGGGATCTCATCACTTTTGTAAATAACAACATTCCCGCACAGATTATTGATGACCTGCACATGGGGGATGAGTTGGAATCACTGGGAGTAACCCTTTACTTAAACAATAATGCCCTACATATAATCACTGGGAGTAACCCTTTACTTAAACAATAATGCCCTACATATAATCAACCTATATGTGCCACAGAGTAAACTTGACCTTGACACACTGCCTGAGTTTGTTAATGAAAAACCTACCCTGCTGGTCGGTGACCTTAATGCCAGACACCCACACTTTGGTGCCAACTGTCATCAGCCCAATGTCAATGGACGGAAACTGTCACTCTTTGTCAGGGGAAGTGAAAACCTTAGAGTCCTGGGTGATGAACAGCCAACTCACCTCAGAGGAGGAAGACTAGACTATGCTCTCCTGCTGAATGCACAGGACACGGATGCCAGTACACACATTGTGCACAGTTTATGTAGTGGCCATTGGGCACTGATTACTACCGTCGACATGAGCAAGAGAAGGAAAGAGACGAATAAAAGAAAAAGCTTATCACTCGGACCACATATGAGGCCGTACTTCATAAACAGGATGAGTGACTGGTTCACGGAATACCAAATCCCAGAAGACATTGACACATTTGTTGATGACCTTAATCACCAAATTGAGAGCTGTCTAAGAGTTCCGCGCCGTACGCCTGGGCGAAGTAACCCTCAGAGGAAGAAAATAAAATGATATGAGAATGATTACATAAAGATGCTTAACGCAAATGTGCGAGACATGAGTAGAGAGTACCGGAGACATCCCACTGAAAGTAACCAAGAGTTGTTTAAAACTATGTGTCAAGTAGCCAGGGAAGAGAAGATTAAAGAGCGGGAAAGACAATGGCTTGAGTTCACTAGCTCTATTGGACGGGAAACATCTGCAAGACAAGTGTGGGCAAAAATCCAGATAGCTAAGGGTGGCAGAGCCCGGCCTGCGGCTCACAAAGACCCCCAGGGTAAGGCCGAGGAACTAATTCACAAATGGAGTGATGCAGCATCCTCCTCCTCTCTCCCTGCAGGAATCAGCAGGGAACAGCTCCTGCGACATGATGACAGAAGAATTAGGATAACAAGAGCACTGTCTAGTGATGACGAATATGGGGAACCAATCACAGCCCAAGAAGTAAGGGGCGCTATGAAAAAGGGTAAAAGTACAGCACCTGGTGAAGATGGCGTCACTTACGACATACTCAATGCACTTTGTGAAGTGTCTGGGAATCCACTACTCCACCTGTTTAACAAGTCATTCCTAAGTGGAGTGTTGCCCACACAATGGAAACACGCAATAATTATTCCCATACCGAAGCCTAATGACCCTGGTAATTACAGACCTATCAGTCTCGTGTCATGCACTTGCAAGATGCTTGAAAGGATCATCCTAAACCGACTGTTGCACAAAATAGACAGGTTAGGGGAGGGGGTCAATGGATTTGTTAAAGGACGGAGCACAGCAAATTGTATAGTTAATTACTTGGCTAATGACACGGCTAGGTACTCTGTATTTCTTGACATCAAAGGAGCTTTCGACAAAGCACAGGGGATTGCGATCCTGGACGAGCTTGCATGCATGGGTGTCAAGGGGAGACTCATGAAATGGGTTGAAGACTACCTCACAGGAAGGAAACCCAAGGTTTGCTTCAATGGAGCAGTCTCCAGAACAATGAATATGGAACTCGGGACCCCCCAAGGCGGAGTCTTAAGCCCTACACTATTCAATGTACTTATGAACGCCATTGCAAATATTGATTTACCGGAAGGAACACAACAAGTGGGATATGCAGATGATGTCCTAATACAAGCTCCCACCTTGGGAAAAATTGAACAGTCCATTGAACTCCTTGGAAGGAAATGTATTGAGCTCGGTTTCACTCTCTCCACAAACAAGACGAAGGCATACTCCCATCACAAGCGGAGAGCAAATGAAGAACTGCAAATTAATGGTGTAACACTTGAATGGGTTGACCACTATCGGTACCTTGGCGTCACTGTCGGCTCTAACAAGGGAAAGAAAGAGGAGCTCAGTCAACTCATAGGAACATGCAAAAGTCGACTCAGGGCACTGAAAGCTATGACCTGGAATGGACATGGAGCCTCTATTGCCGTGCTTAAAATGATGTACACAGCCTATGTGCGCTCCGTCATAGACTATGCCTCACCAGTTCTGCGCACCTACTCCCAAAGCGATATGAAAGGCTTGAAAGCATTCAAAATGAAGCCATGACAATCATTCTTGGAGTTCCAAGAACTGCCAAAACGTCTAATCTACGAGAGTTGTCCCTTCCCAGTGTTATAAGCAGAATTCAGGAGCTGAATACTAAGCTTGCAATTATGATAGCCACAGATCCCCATTACAATGATATTGCTAAGAAAAAACTGAGCTCTGTGCTACTTTCAGGGGGAAACAGGAGAAGCAAAAAATGGCATCACAGAGCAGTCTGCTACCTTGAAGAGCTTCACCTGCTTGAGCAAGCCCGTGAGCTCCTGCCTGTAGAGAGGTTACCTCCCTGGGAGGATGACTCATGCAAGATCATCATCAATGAAATGGCAATGAAAAAATCCAACATGATACCACAAGAAATGAGGCACAAGTATCTCGAGAAAATTTATAAAGAAGCCGGAGATGAACTAGATCAAATCTACACTGACGGGTCATCTAATCCTGTCAATGGCAAAGCTGGTGCAGCATACACGGTAATTGTGGGAACCGACCTGTGAGATTTATATTTATTTAATTTATATGAATTTATATTTACGTTAATTTATATACTTCGATAGCAATTTGTATAATGATAAGTGGACTGTATTTCTGCAATAATCTCATAATCTCACAAATCGATCCTCTACACATTAGGGGGGGTTTATTAGTTTATATATATGCAGCCAATCAAACTACAGAATTAACTACATACATTGAAAAGGTTCCTTATCTTATTTGTACAGCAGGTATAACCAGGATGTAGACCACATTTTCCCTCTTTGAGGTAGCTTCCACGTGCTGGTAACTGATGCACAAACATGCTTCGTCGTCTTGACCTGTTAAAAGGGCGCTAGCTGTGAAGCCAGAAACCTAGTATATGACAGGTATTTCAGAGAAACATTGTACATGGAACAATAAAGACCTGGCTTAATTACCTTTAGTATGAGGCGATTTCGCGTTCTAACCGGCTAACCCTACCCAATGACATTAATGGCCACTAATGATAGATAATGGGTTTCGGAAAGAACACTTAACTTGAATTTGTAGACAGCGTGTTGATAATGGTACACTTTTAGTTTCCATAACACTACGTCCAAGTAAATTTAACAGGAGCCGAATTTGCTCCCGTGTGAGCCTCTGGTCTAGTCTCAACAATGGCTGCATCTAACACTCCATACTATTGACGCCTGGCCGACATTGTCCAGATATGATAGGAGCCAAATTTGCTCCACACGTCTCGGAGGTGACACAACAATGGCTGCCCTCCTTCCCCACTGACGCCTGGCTTACATTGTCCAGATTTCAGAAAGTGATAGAAGGGTCACATTTACTCTACTTTAATATTGATAATTAAGTTAATTTATATAAGATGTTTTTATGATGGTAAAGTCCAAAGACTAATGTATTTAAGAATAATTCCCACCATAATAGGTGGTGAATTATAATAGTGTGTGGTGATGATATCCCGTTTTCTTTAGACGGTAATTCCACTACAAGTTACATTTTCTATGGTTAACTTGTTTATACAACACAGCTATTATCTGTATGATATTAAATAGTGTCGGATTTTCCGACAGTAATCAAGGATAATACTTTCCAACGCAGAAATGAAGAAAAAGCACGTATTGAGAACTATGCCTCTTCAACGCAAGCAGAGCTAACTGCCATTGTTATGGCGTTAAGGTTTCTTGAACGGAACACTAATGGTGCAGTGATTTGCACCGATTCAAAAGCAGCACTGCAAAGCCTAAGTAAAAATCAGGCAGAAAATCTTGCAATAGTCGCTGAAATTAAGAGAGCTGTGAGAGTACTTACCAATCAGGGAAGAGTCATCAAGTTTCTGTGGATCCCCTCCCATGTTGGATTATGTGGGAATGAACGAGCAGATGTGCTGGCTGCTGAAGGCGCTGAAGGAGACCATATTGAATACTTCATACCCAAGACTCAACTACAAATTAGAGGTATTATCAGGCAACATCACCGTGACAAGGTAACTGAGGAAAAGAGGATAGAAGCGCAAACCAGTGAATCTGTACGATGGTACAACATGGTTGCAGCTGGCAATCCCAATCATTATGGCCGAAGAGGAGGACGACGAGGGAGAGAATCAGTAATAGCGAGAATCCGTCTTGGATACAAATATCCATGGAGATTTGGAATGGAAACAACAGTTGATCAGCGAAGTTGCAGAATCTGTGGTGAGGGTGATGGAGACCACCTTGACCACTATCTACGTGAATGTGAACACCTGAGAGACATTAGGAATATGTGTAGAATAATAAACCCCACATTGTTTGAGTTAGAAAAACACTATTTGTCAAATATTGATACTGTTCTTAAAAGATTTCCCCATTTTGCACCCGCAAGATAACGTAAGCTTTTAAGGGTTGATAAATGTTAATTTTCTTGTTTGAGGAGCTGTTCACTTGAGACAGTTAAGCAAGTCCCAGCTGTGTCTGGGTACAAGTGACAGGATGAACAACCCAGCGGGTTTTCTTCCTATTGGGGAGTGTTGTACATTCTGCTATGGTGGTATGTCCACTCACAAGATGAGTGGCGCTGCCCAATAAACTCGCCCCTCGGGGCAAAATTTTAAAAAAGACGGCGTCTGTGTAGAGAAGAGGCAGGAAAGATTATTTTGGTGGAAGACCAATCAGTAGGATGATTAGAATCCCCTAACATGACAGAAGAGAACATTGTTTGTGTCTGCAGACTTAACACTTCTTTTGTGTTCTTTAAGTCTGTCATTAAATGTACGGCCCCTTTCACCAAAGTATTGGAGAGGACAAGACGAACAGGAAATAGATCAAACACCAGCAGCTTTAGAAGCAGGAGGAGCAGTGTGAACTAGATTGCTACGAAGTGTGTTAGTTTGTCGAAAAGCGAGCTTTATGTCAAGAGGACGAAAGGTATTGGTAAAAGTTTTGATTTTAGATATGAAGGGAAGGCAGGGCGCAGCGCTATTAGTGTTGGAAGCAGGATTAGGATGAAAGAAATTCCGTTTAGCTTGAGAATAGGCACAGTTGATAAATTGAAAAGGGTAACCAAGGAGAGAGAATGATTTGTAGATAAAGGCACTTTCAGAATCAAGAAACTGAGGGTCGTTGATGCGTAGAGCGCCGATGAAGAGAGAGACGAGGACACTTTTCTTAACTGAATGAGGATGGTAGGAAAAGAAGTGAATGTACATGCCACTATGCATGGGTTTGTGGCAGACAGAGAAAGAGAACCCGGACACAGAGCTGTGAACGTGAACGTCAAGAAAGGGAAGGAGGGAATTCGATTCCCATTTTACTTTGAAATGGATGGAAGGAGCCAGCTTGTTAAGGAAGAAGAGGAAAGGCTGAAAAAAGCTAAGGTAATGAGGCCAAAAAGAATGATATTGGACATGATAATGGAATGCTACTGGGTTGTAGCAAGTTAGAGTGCTGTATGATAATGTTCTATTTCATATGTTATGTATTGTGTTTAATTTGCTTTGTATATTAAATGTTTATTTTAGCTGGCTTTTGCTCTTGTCCTGGTGAGGTTTCCCAGAAAGTGGGGTAGAGAGAGAGAGAGAGAGAGAGAGAGAGGGGTCACGAATGCGGACAGCGTGGCAGAAGATACTAATTCACGAACGAGGGATTTTGAGTACATTCCAAACAAGGAGAGAGTGGGGAGTCATGGCGGCTCGAGTAGGGGTGTGTACACAAGACAACGAGGCCAGTTTTGGAGAAGCACCCCTAAGTGTGTGATGCTGAACCCCTCTCCAAGATCAAGAGGCATACAGGGTGATCTAGCGAAATTATAAGCACTCCAGTGTCCATTGCTGGTCGACTGATGGAAGCGGGAGAGAGGCTACCGATGCCGGTTATTTGTTCCATCACGGAGTGGTTGGGGGCGCTGTCCGCCTGCACGCAAGTGTCAGTCTGGTGCAACAACCAGAGCTCTTTCTTTTGGAGATTTAAGTCCCAAAAGCATCAACCACCTATCAAGGCTAGAACACCTTTCATCAACTTTCATACCCTTTATAACGTGTCATACCCTTTACAACCCTCCATACTCTTCACTATCTTATTTTCACTTCATTACCTTCCATACTCTTTACCGCCTTTCATGCACTTCCCAACCTTCCATACCCTTCACCTTTCATACACTTCAGCATCTTCAGCACTTAGGGACCAGAGGGATCCAATCGGGAGGAGTGGAGAAGGAGGGACCGAGCCACTATGACAGAGATCTTGGAGGGACTGGATATGGAGGAGGCAAATGGCAACATAGAGAAGGTTTTCAGGTTGGCATCTACAAGAAGGAAAGAGAACGATTCATAAAGGTAGTGCTCACGAACGAGGCAACAAAGGTGAAAATCCTATCCAGGAAGAGCAGACTTATTAGGTTAGGGGGGTATGAGGACATCATTCTGCAAAGGGACATGGCGAAGGAAGAGAGAAGGAAGGCTGCAGAAGCAAGGAGGAGACGCAAAGAAAGGGGTGGGGATATGGGAGCCACAGGACTCAGCTCAGTATCTCCCCCCTACCAGCAGGCCAGCACCCCCAGGGAGGATTGTAATAGAAGCTTCCCACCAAACAACCCCTCAGCCATCCCCACCAATCACCTGCACCTCCCCAGACAGTAAAGTCCCCCCATCAAACCATACCCCCCATGTTCCCCCCATGTCCCCCCCCCCATGTTCCCCCCCATGTTCCCCTCCATGTTCCCCCCATGTCCCCCCCCATGTTCCCCCCTCATGTTCCCTGACCCCAGACCCCCATGTCCCCCCCATTTCCTCCCCCATGTTCCCCTTCATGTCCCCCCCCCAGGTCCTTGTCCTTTCCCAACCCCTACTCCAGGTCTTCACTCTTCCTGCACCCCTTGCCCTTCCCTGTTTCTCCAGCCCTTGCCCTTCCCAGTTCCCCCACCCCGAGCTCTCCTTCCTACCCCAACCCGTCCCTCCCGGTCCCCCCCTCCCCAAGCTCCCCTCCCACCCCTAAACCCTGACCTCCCTGCCAACCCACCCTAGTCTCCCCTGCATACCCCAACACGTGACCTTCTACCACATGCCCCTCCAGCTCCCCTATCCCATGCCCCAATTAACCCCAACCCCAGACCCCCTCAGCCACACCACGTCAGAACCCCCCCACTAGCCCCCCTGTACCAGACCCTCACAGCCCCCTCACACCCCAGACCCCTCAGATCCTCCTTCTAGGCGCTCCCACCCCAGGCATTCCTTGTCCCCCAACTCCAGTGGAATCAACAGAAACTGAGAATGGAGAGAAGAGAGTCAACTTCAAGATCATGCAGGCGATGAGTCACAATAGCGTGGCTGAAGTATGTTGACCAGACCACACACTAGAAATTGAAGGGACGACGACGTTTCGTTTTTGTCCCTTCAATTTCTAGTGTGTGGTCTGGTCAACATACTTCAAGATCATGTACTCGAACATAGATGTGATTACAAACAAGGACAGTGAACTTAGAGAAAGAACACAAGAGGTAAACCCAGATGTAATTGGACTCACAGAAACAAAATTCTCAGGAATCATAACGAGTGTGGTGTTTCCCCAGGATTACACTGTAATAAGGAAAGAGAGGATAGGTAGGGGAGGAGGCAGAGTGGCTCTACTGATGAGAAAGGAATGGAGTTTTGAGGAGATGATTATTACGGGCTGTGAAGGGTTCAGAGGCTTCATCACAGGCACCAAGACGATGGGAGAACCAAGAGTATTATAATGATAATAATAATAATTTTATTTAGGTAAGGTACATACATAAAGAGATTTTACAAAGTTTGTTGGCTTTATAGATAGAACTAGTACATACAATGCCTAAAGCCACTATTACGCAAAGCGTTTCGGGCAGCTTATTAGTAGCAGTGATATATAACCCACCACCAAATGAAAGAAAATCCAGGCAAGAGTATGACAAGAGTAAACAACATGGTAGTTAACACTATCATTGAGAGAGTAACCACTGCTGCCTGTAGAAATCGATCCCATCTGCTCATAATGGGAAACTTTAGTCACGGAAGGATAGACTGGGAAAACAAGGAACCACATGGAGGTGAGGAAACATGGAGAGCAAAACTGTTGGAGGTGGTGACTATAAACCTTTTAGGTCAGCATGTCAAGGGTCCCACGAGAATGAGAGGCAACGATGAATCAGCAAGACTCGACCTAGTATTCACTCTGACCGATTCAGCCATAAGGGAAATGGGTCTTGACACCCCCGTGGGTAAGAGAGATCACAGTGTACTGCTGTTTGAGTATCTGGTCGAAGAAGGGTTAATGTACTCAAGGAAGGGACCAGAATGCAAGAGGCCGGCATTCCGGAAGGGAGACTATGAGAAGATGAGAAAATTCCTAACTGAAATAGCTTGGGAAACAGGGCTCAGAGGTAAGACGGTTCAAGACATGATGGACTACATCACACGGAAGTGTAAGGAGACAACAGACAAGTTCGTCCCAGTCCAAAAGGAAAAAAAATGAAATGCAGATGAGAAACTCATGGTTTAATCAGAGTTGTAAGCTCAAAGCAAGTAAGTAAAAGGGCGTGGATAAACTATAGAAACAACAGAACATTAGAGAGCAGAGACAGATGCCAGAGCACCAGGAATGAATACGTCAGGGGTGAGAAGAGAGGTAGAGAGGCAATATGAAAATGACATAGCGAGCAAGGCAAAGACTCAACCCAAACTGCTACAAAGCCACATCAGGAGGAAAACAACAGTGAAGGAACAGGAAATGAAACTGAGGATAGGGGCAGAAAGATTCATTACAAACGACAAGGAAGTGTGCGAGGAACTCAATAAGAAATTCCAGGAGATTTTCACCCCAGAGCAAGGAGAAGTCCCAGAGATAAGAGAGGAAATATCAAACCAGATACCACTAGAAGAGTTTGTGATTACCAGTGGGGAGGTGAGGAAGCATCTGCTAGATTTGGACGTGACAAAGGCTATAGCCCCGGATGGAATCTCACCATGGATTCTAAAGGAAGGAGCGGAAGCTCTGTGCCTGACACTCTCCATGGTGTACAATAAATCACTGGTAACAGGTTAACTGCCAAAAATTTGGAAGACGGCCAATGTAGTCCCACTTTACAAGAAGGGTGATAGGCAGGAGGCACTGAACTACAAGCCAGTTTCTCTAACTTGCATTTCATGCAAGATGGTGGGGAAGATTGTGCGAAAAAAGCTAGTGGAAAATCTGGAGCGGAAGAACTTTGTAACACAACATCAGCATGGGTTCAGAGATGGCAAATCATGCCTAATAGGTTTAATTTAATTCTATGACCAGGAAGCAAAAATCAGGCAAGAGATAGAGGGCTGGGCAGACTGCATATTTCTGGACTGCCAGAAAGCTTTTGACACAGTACCACATACGAGACTAGTGGCACTCCTGCCTGCATCTCCACTAAACTGGAGATGCAGGAAGGAGTGAAAGGGAAGGTACTCCACTGGATAAGAGAGTATCTAAGCAACAGGGCACAGCGAGTCACTGTGAGAGGTGAGGTCTCGGAGTGGCGGGAAGTCACCAGTGGAGTCTCGTAGGGATCAGTCCTTGGACCTATACTGTTTCTGATATACGTAAATGATCTCCCAGAAGGAATTGATTCGTTCCTCTCGATGTTTGCTGATGATGCAAAAATTATGAGGAAGGATCAAGACAGAGGAGGATAGTATGAGGCTACAAGAAGACCTAGATAAAGTGAAGGAATGGTCCGACAAATGGCTACTAAAGTTCAGCCCAAGTAAATGTAAGGTAATAAAACTAGGAGGAGGAACTAGGAGGCCAGTCACTGGATACCGAATGGGAGATGAAGTCCTTCACGAAACGGACAGAGAGAAAGATCTAGGAGTTGATATCATGCCAAACCTGTTTCCTAAAGCCCACTTCAAGAGGATAACATCAGCGGCCTATGCGAGGCTAGGTAACATCAGAACTGCTTTCAGAAACTTGTGTAAGGAATCCTTCAGAACCTTGTATACCACATATGCAGGACCAATCCTGGAGTATGCAGCCCCAGCATGGAGCCCGTATCTAGTCAAGGACAAGACGAAGCTGGAAAAAGTTCAGAGGTATGCCACTAGGCTAGTCCCAGAACTAAGAGGCATGAGTTATGAGGATAGACTGCGCGAACTGCAACCTCACATCGCTGGAAGACAGAAGAGCTAGGGGAGACATGATCACCACATACAAAATTCTCAGAGGAATTGACAGGGGGGACAAGGATTGATTATTTAACACGGGTGACACACGTACAAGGGGACACGCACACAGGTGGAAGCTGAGTACCCAAATGAGCCACAGAGATATTAGAAAGCTCTATTTCAGTGTCAGAGTAATTAGTAAATGGAATGCACTAGGAAGTAATGTGGTGGAGGCTGACTCCATACACAGTTTCAAATGTAGATATGACAGAGCCCAGTAGGCTCAGGAATCTGTACATCAGTTGATTGACGATTGAGAGGCGGGACCAAAGAGCCAGAGCTCAACTCCCGCAAGCACAATTAGATGAGTACAATTAGGCGAGTACTTAATAACCGTACATAAACTTCACCGCCTTACATACCATTCATTAACTTTCAAACCCTTCACAAACTTCCAAACCTTTCACTACCTTCCATACTCTTCACTACCTTCCATACACTTGACCATTTTGTATACCCTTCACCACATTCCATATCCTTCACTGACTTCCAATCCTTTCATTACCTTTCTTTCCCTTCACAACCTCCCATACTCTTCACTACCTTCCATTTCCTTCATTACCTTTAATACTCTTCACTACCTTCCATACCCCTCATAATCTTCCATACCCTTCACTACATTCAAAACCTTCCCCACCTTCCATACCCTTGATTACCTTTCATCATCAGAACTGCTTTCAGAAAACAGTCCACCAGCTTCCATATCCCTCATTACCTAAAATACCCTTCACAACCTTCCATTCCCTTCACCACCTTCAATAAACTTCACAACCTTCCATGCTCTTCACCACCTTCAATAAACTTCACAACCTTCCATGCTCTTCACCACCTTCAATAAACTTCACCTTATTCCTTCCCATCAAACACAAGACGAAACTACGACGTTGCTGCAACATCCGAACAAGTTGGAACACCTAACAACTTGTAACAACTATCTAGCATGTTGTAACAACTTACTAAATTGTCACAAAATAACAAAATAAGAAGAATAAGAACTTTCTCACACAGGTCTGTGAGGAGGAGGGAGTGACAATAATGTTCCCAGAGATGCAGTATGTGATCCTGACCCCGGGACACCTGGACGACGTCTCCCACCTTCTGCTCAATCAGTTCTACCCGCGAGACAATATAGTAAGTTACTCTTGCTTGTCTTACAGCTGTCATGTTATAATTGCCATATATTTAGCATAATCAGAGACCAATTCCAGGAAGCCAGTTCTATCTTGCCACATTTTCTGAATATTTTACACAACAAAAATATTACAAATGAAAATGTGATAATATTTAATGAACGTATATAATTTATTTTTTACCAAATAAATATTTTAATAGTTTTTGAATTGTCCGGATTTATTACAGACTTTTGGATTGGGTTACAGCCCAGAAAGCATGGTGAATTTGGATCTTGATCACATCAAAACATGTTTGGCATCTGGGCTTTCAGTGGGAGCTATAGAAAAATGTACAGGGCAGCTAGTTGGAGTGGTGCTGGGTACTCGCTTCACTGCTGACTCTCCACCAATGCTTCCGTTATCCAAGAACAACACTGAGGCTGAGGTATGTTCCCTACAGCGGGTGATCCTTGCTTATGTGCCCCCGTGCTCCTTTTGTTGAGCTCTGAATCTCCTGCAAAATTAATTATAGTATTTTCACTCGTGGTGCTTTAAAGACTAGCGATCAAAAGTATCAGGGAAGATATAGAGAGTAATTTGTTAAGTAAAATACCCGCGGGAAGAAATAAGTGTTCCCGAAAATTTGCATATTCAATAAATAATAAATTTAAAATAGTGCAAGAGGAACCGTTCTTAATAAGTAACGTATTTCATTAAATGTTCCTTTAACTCGCAGAAAATACTAATGTACTCCTGAATCCAGCAATATTTTCACAAAATCCTTTTAGGCAGCTGTCGAGACCTAACATCAGGCACTGAATGAACTCTGTCGCTTAGGCCAGAGAGAGACAAGCTGAAGGAGAACATGAAACATCTTGTCAGGAGTCTTTACTGGACGTGATGCAGGTCTTGAGCCAGGGCATGGTGAGACAAAGCAGGCATAGTGAGACACAACCGGCATGGTGAGACACATCAGGCATGGTGGGACACAGCAGGTATGGTGAGACACAGCAGGCATGGTGAGACACGTCATTTAATCGTGAGACACAGCAGTCATGTTAGACAAAGCAGGCATTGTGAGACACAGCCGGGAGCAGGGAGAGAGATACCAGAGGGCCAGAAATGAGTACGTCAGAGTGAGGAGGGAAGAAGAGAGACAGTTTGAAAATGACATCGCGAGTAAAGCCAAGACCCAACCAAAGCTGCTCCACAGCGACATCAGGAGGAAAACAGCAGTGAAGGAACAAGTGATGAAGCTGCGAAAAGGGGAGAACAGATACACAGAGAATGACAAGGAGGTGTGTGAAGAACTCAACAAGAGATTCCAGGAGGTCTTCAAAATAGAACAAGGAGAAGCCCCTGCACTAAATGAGGAGGCGGCAAACCACGCAACCTTGGAGGAATTTGACCTCACCAGTGATGAGGTCAAAAGGTGTCTGCTGGAGCTGGATGTGACAAAGGCTGTTGGGCCTGACAGAATCTTACCATGGATACTAAAGGAAGGTGCAGAAGCACTAAGTGTGCCAATCTCTATGGTGTATAACAGGACACTGGAAACAGGAGACTTACCAGAAAGTTGGAAGACAGCTAACGTGGTCCCAATATACAAGAAGGGTGACAGGCAAGAGGCACTGAACTACAGGCCAGTTTCCTTTACTTGTATACCATGCAAGGTGTTGGAGAAGATCGTGAGGAAAAGGCTCGTAGAGCATCTGGAGGGAAATAACTTTGTAATGCACCACCAACGTGGGTTTAAGGATGGTAAATCGTGCCTCACATGTTTAATAGAATTTTATAACTCGGCAACATAAATTAGGCAGGAAAGAGAAGGGTGGGCCAACTGCATTTTCCTGGACTGCCAGAAAGCCTTTGACACAGTACCCCATAAAAGGCTTTTAAAAAAGTTGGAGCAACAGGGAGGAGTAAAAGGGAAAGTGCTCCAGTGGATAAAGGAGTACTTAAGTAAAAGGAAAAAGCGAGTAACTGTGAGAGGGAGACATCAGAGTGGCGAGATGTCCCCAGCGGAGTCCCACAGGGCTCAGTATTTGGACCCATCCTGTTTCTAATATATGTAAACGATCTTCCGGAGGGTATAGACTCATTCCTCTCAATGTTTGCTGATGATGCAAAAATTATGAGAAGAATCAAGACGGATGAAGATAGAGAGACTACAGGATGACCTGGATAAACTGGAGGAATGGTCTAGAAAATGGCAACTAAAGTTCAACTCAGGAAAGTGTAACGTGATGAAATTAGGCGAAGGGAGCAGGAGGCTGAACACAAGGTATCATCTGGGAGGTGAAATCCTGCAAGAGTCAAATAGAGAGAAAGATCTGGGGGTTTGATATCACACCGAACCTGTCCCCAGAGGCCCACATCAAAAGAATATCATCAGCGGCATATGCTAGACTGGCCAACATAAGAACTGCCTTTAGTAACTTGTGTAAGGAATCTTTCAGAACCCTGTATACCACTTATGTAAGACCAATCCTGGAGTATACAGCTCCAGCCTGGAGTTCATACCTAGTCAAACTCAATTCAAAGCTAGAGAAGATTCAGCGGTATGCCATAAGGCTCGTCTCGGAACTGAGAGGAATGAGCTACGAGGAAAGGCTAAAGGAGCTGAACCTCACATCCCTGGAAAACAGAAGAGTAAGGGGAGACATGATAACCACCTACAAAATTCTCAGGGGAATTGACAGGGTGGACAAAGACAAACTCTTCAGCACGGGTGGAACACGAACAAGGGAACACAGGTGGAAACTTAGTACCCAGATGAGCCACAGAGACGTTAGAAAGAATTTTTTCAGTGTCAGAGTAGTTAATAAATGGAATGCACTAGGAAGTGATGTGGTGGAGGCTGACTCCATACACAGTTTCAAGTGTAGATATGATAGAGCCCAGTTGGCTCAGGAATCTGTACACCAGTTGATTGACATTTGAGAGGCGGGACCAAAGAGCCAAAGCTCAACCCCCGCAAACACAATTAGGTGAGTACAATTAGGTGAGTACAACAGGCATGGTGAGACACTGCGGGCATGGTGAGATATAGCAGGCATGGTGAGACACAGCAGACATAGTGAGACACAGCAGGAATGGGGAGACACAGAAGGCATGGCGAAACACATCATAAAACGGTGAGACACAGCAGGCATAGTGAGACACATCAGGGCATGGTGAGACACAGCAGTCGTTCGTTCAAGTAGCCTCTACTCTACTGGGTGTGGTCGTTCCAGTAGCCCCAGCTCTACTGGTTGTTTTCGTTCCAGTAGCCTGTGTTCTACTGGGTGTAGTCGTTCCAGTAGCCCCAGCTCATCTGGTTGTTTTCGTTCCAGTAGACCCTACGCTACTGGGTGTAGTCGTTCCAGTAGATGCAGCTCTATTGGAAATAGTCGTTAGAGTAGTCCTGCTCTAGTGGCAGTAGTTGTTTCAGTAGTCCCTACTCTACTGGCAGCAGTCGTTCCAGCAGCCTCTGCTCTTCTGGCTGTAGTCGTTTCAGCAGCCCCTGCTTAATGGCTGTTGTCGTTCCAGTAGCCCCTGCTCTACTGGCAGTAGTCGTTCCAGTTACCCCTGCTCTACTGGGTGTAGTCGATCAGTAGCCTCTGCTCCTCTGGCTATAGTCGTTTCAGTAGCCCCTGCTCTACTGGCAATTGTCATTCCAGTATCCCTGATCCACTGACAGTAGTCGTTCCAGTAGCCCCTGCTCTACTGGCATTAGTCATTCCCGTAGCCCTGCTCTACTGGATGTAGTTCTTCCAGTAGTCCCTTCTTTAATGGCAGTAGTTCTTCCAGTAGCCCTGCTTGCCTGGCTCTAGTCGTTCCAGTTTATCTGCTCTACTGGCTTAAGTCGTTCCAGAAGCCCCTGGTCTACTGGATGTGGTCGTTCCAGTAGCCCCTGCTCTACTAGCAGAAGTCGTTCCAGTAGCCCTTGCTCTACTGGCAGAAGTCGTTCCAGTGGCCCCTGCTCTACTGGCTGTAGTCGTTCCAGTAGACCCTGCTCTATTGGCAATAGTCGTTCCAGTAGCCCTGCTCTACTGGCTGTAGTCTTTCCAGTACCCCCTGCTCTATTAGATGTAGTTGTTCCAGTAGCCCTGGCCTACTTTATGTAATCGTTTTAGAAGCCCCTTATCTACTGGCTGTAGTTATTCCAGTAGTCCCTGCTTTAGTGACAGTAGTCGCTCCAGTAGCTCCTGTTTATTGGCAGTAGTCGTTCCAGTAGCCCCCCTGCTCTACTGGCAGTAATCGTTCCAGTTGCCCATGCTATTTTCCTATGAGACGTTCCAGTATCCCTGCTCTACTGGGGGTATTCGTTCCAGTAGTCCCTGCTCTACTGGGTGTATTCGTTCCAGTATCCCTGCTCTACTGGGTGTATTCGTTCCAGTAGTCCCTGCTCTACTGGCAAACGTCTTTCCAGTAGACCCTGTTCTACTGGCAGTAGTCGTTCCAGTATCCCTGCTCTACTGGGGGTATTCGTTCCAGTAGTCCCTGCTCTACTGGGTGTATTCGTTCCAGTATCCCTGCTCTACTGGGTGTATTCGTTCCAGTTTCCCTGCTCTACTGGGTGCATTCGTTCCAGTAGTCCCTGCTCTACTGGCAAACGTCTTTCCAGTAGACCCTGTTCTACTGGCAGTAGTCGTTCCAGTACTCCTAGCTCTACTGGCTGTAATCGTTCCAGTAGCCCCTGCTCCATTGGCTGTAGTCGTTTCAGTGGCCCATGCTTTACTGGCAGTAGTCGTTCCAGTAGCCTCTGCTCTACTAGCAGTAGTCGATCCAGTAGCCTTGCTCCACAGGATGTAGTCGTTCCAGTATCCCTACTGTACTGACAGTAGTCGTTCCAGTAGCCTCAGCTCAAATTGCAGTTGCCGTTCATATTATCACTGCTCATTTGGCAGAAGTCGTTCCAGTATCCCCTGATCTACTGGCTGTAGTCGTTCCAGTAGTCCCTGTTCAAATGGTTGTAGTCGTTCCAGTACTCCCTGCTCTACTGGCTGCAGACGTTTCAGTAGCTCCTGTTCTTCTGGCTGTTGTCATTCCAGTAGCCCTGCTCTACTGGCAGAAGACGTTCCAGTTGCCCTGTGTTCTATTGGGTGTAGTCGTTCCAGTAGCCCTGCTCTACTCGCAGTAGTCTTTCCAGTAGCCGCTGTACTACTGACAGTAGTCATTCCAGTAGCCCTGCTCCACTGGATGTAGTCTTTCCAGTAGCCTCTAATGTATTGGCTGTAGTCGTTCCAGTAGCCCTACTCTACAGGGAGTAGTCGTTTCAGTAGCCTCTGCTCTAATGGCAGTAGTCGTTCCAATTATTCCATGCTTTATTTGCTGTAGTCGTTCCAGTATCCCCTGCTGTCTTGGCTGTAGATGTTCCAGTAGTCCCTGTTCTATTGGCAGTAGTCGTTCCAGTAGCCCTGCTCTGCTGGCTGTAGTGGTTCCAGTTGGTCTGCTCTACTGGCTGAAGTCGTTCCAGTAGCCTCTGCTCTACTGGGTGTGGTCGTTCCAGTAGTCTCTGCTCTACTGCAAGTAGTTGTTCCAGTAACCACTGCTCTACGGCTGTAGTCGTTCCAGTAGCCTCTGCTCTACTGACAGAAGTCTTTACAGTAGTTCCTGTTGTCCGGCCGAAGTTGTTCCAGCAGCCGTGCTTTACTGACAGCAGTCGTTCCAGTAGCCCCTCCTCAACAGGCAGAAGTCGTTACAGAACCCCCTGCTTTAATGGCAGTAGTCGTTACAGTAGCCCCTGCTGTACTGGCTGTAGTCATTCCAGTAGCCCCTGCTCTACGGCTGTAGTCGTTCCAGTAGCCTCTGCTCTACTGGCAGAAGTCGTTCCAATAGCCCCTACCCTACTGGCTGTAGTCGTTCCAGTAGTCCCTGCTCTACTAGCTGTAGTCGTTCCAGCAGGCCTGCTCTACTGGCAGCAGTCGTTTCAGTAGCCCCTGCTCTACTGGCAGAAGTCGTTCAAGTAGCCCCTGCTCTACTGGCTGTAGTCGTTCCAGCAGTCCCTGCTCTACTGGCTGTAGTCGTTCCAGTATGTCCTGCTCTACTAGCTGTAGTTGTTCCAGCAGGCCTGCTCTACTTGCAACAGTCGTTCCAGTAGCCCTGCTCTACTTGTTGTAGACTTTCCAGTAGCCCGTGCTGAAATGAAAGTAGTCGTTCCAGTAACCCCTGCTCTACTGGGTGTAGTCGTTCCAGTAGCCCCTGCTCTACTGGGTGTAGTCGTTCCAGTAGCCCCTGCTCTACTGAGTGTAATCGTTCCAGTAGCCCCTGCTCTAATGAAAGTAGTCGTTACAGTATCCCCTGCTCTACAGGCTGTAGACGCTCCAGAAGCGCTGCTCTACAAGGTGTAGTCGTTCCAGTACTCCCACCTCTACAGGCAGTAGTCGTTATAGTAACCCCTGCTCTACTAGCAGTAGTTGTTATTATAGCCCATGCTCTACTGGCAGTAGTCGTTCCAGTAGCCCCCCCCCACCCATAGTCACACACAATGCTCCCCCACGGTCCCCCCCACCCATAGTCACACACAATGCTCCTCCACGGTCCCCCCCACCATAGTCACACACCATGCTCCCCCAGGGTCCCCCCTACCCATAGTCACACACCATGCTCCCCCAGGTTCCCCCCCCCCACCCATAGTCACACACCATGCTCCCCCACGGACCCCCCACCCATAGTCACACACAATGCTCCTCCACGGCCCCCCCCCCATAGTCACACACCATGCTCCTCCACGGTCCCCCCCCCATAGTCACACACCATGCTCCCCCAGGGTCCTCCACCCATAGTCACACACCATGCTCCCCCACGGCCCCCCCCCTACCTATAGTCACACACCATGCTCCCCCAGGGTCCCCCCTCACCCATAGTCACACACCATGCTCTTCCACGGTCCCCCCCCCCACCCATAGTCACACACCATGCTCCCCCACGGTCCCCCCCCCCCCCCCACCTATAGTCACACACCATGCTCCTCCACGGTCCCCCCCCCATAGTCACACACCATGCTCCTCCACGGTCCCCCCCCCCATAGTCACACACCATGCTCCTCCACGGCCCCCCCCCCACCCATAGTCACACACCAAGCTCCTCCATGGTCCCCCCACCCATAGTCACACTCCATGGTCGTCAGGGTCTTGGAGTGGGTGAACATCAAGGGTGGTTATGGAGCAGTTGAACACACCAATGGATGAGTTTTTCCACAAGGAACACTTCATCCATTGGTGTGTTTAACTGTTCTACTTCCCCTACGTTGACCACTTCATTTTTCTTCTATTTACTTCCTAACAAGAATATTTTATCAAACTAATAAGTCGGGTGTTTATGTATTATTGTGATTATGTATGTATAATATGTAAAAAATATATTAAATTTAGCTATTTTTTTTAAATTGCTCCAATGTTTATTATTTCATTGAGATTTTCGGCTACGTCTGAATCGATATGTGATTTTTCCAAATGTATCAGTGTAACGTCTCGATAATATCCACGCTGTTACCAGCATAATTCCTATAATGGGTAAAGTTATACCTGAAAATATAATTTTTTGCCTAATATAAATGTTAAATAAGAGTGAATATATTGCAACTAAATAGAAAAATAAGATAAATCACAGCAAGGGATAAAAGTTAACTTTTTTTTTTTTAATTTGTGCAAAAAATAATTTAAATTCCACTGTTAATATGCTTATTTCTCGTGTATGAAAAAATAGTTCACAACACACTGGGATGAGGGGGCCTCGTAGCCTGGTGGATAGCGCGCAGGACTCGTAATTCTGTGGCGCGGGTTCGATTCCCGCACGAGGCAGAAACAAATGGGCAAAGTTTCTTTCACCCTGAATGCCCCTGTTATCTAGCAGTAAATAGGTACCTGGGAGTTAGTCAGCTGTCACGGGCTGCTTCCTGGGGGTGGAGGCCTGGTCGAGGACCGGGCCGCGGGGACACTAAAGACCCGAAATCATCTCAAGATAACTCAAGAATCTCAAGATATATAATCTACTAATGAGGTACATGGACACTGAAAAAATGTAAACGCAAAACCTTTTAGTTTTTTAATAATAATTAGCTTTTATTTGGTCTAAAAAATATTTGTTTGTTTATTGAAGCTTTATATTCCTTGAAGGCACCCTTTTCTTCTTTATTATCTTATACAAATTTAAAATGAGTAAAAACCAGCCCAATCCTTGAAAAATTAATAACATTAAAAAAGGAGCACACATTGAAGATTACTGTATTTTGGGGGTGTTTATGTCTTGTTTATTTTTTATTTGTTTATATATAAATAAACTCCAGAATTGTTCTTACATTGTTGTACAGCCACTAGCAGGCATAGCGTTCCGGGCAAGTCCTTAATCCTAATTTTCCCAGGAATACGACCCACTATATCGTTTAACAACCAGGTACCCATTCACTGCTGGGTAAACAGAGGCTACAGTTAAGGATTGACAACCATTCATTCCTTCCCAGCCAGGATACGAACCCAGGCCAAAGCGCTCACGAAACACAAGGCAAGTGTTTTACCACTGCACCACGGGGCCCAGTAATCAATCAGTAATTTAGTATAACGTTTTATTATCAAAATAAAGAACATAATTTGCTTAATATAGGAGAAAACAAACAAGTTTTTCTAAGTATAAACCCTAAAATGGTGCTGGACCGAGGTGGAAGCAAACAATTAAAATATTTTGTTTATATATGTAAGTAAGTTCATCTTTATAAGAAAAGCTAGGTTATTACCCATTCAATTCTTAATATTTTTATTGCCATAATCTAGTTTCAGATGATGCGTGCTCGTTACTTTAAACTTTTGGAGAGAATGAAGAACATACTCAAGCATCCTGAGGTGGACCACGTCTTATTCTTATCTCGAGCCTGTGTCCACCAAGACTTTGGGCGTCTAGGAATTATCACAACAATCGCTCAGGTTGGTGATCGACTTTATCTGATGTTGCTGGCAAGCTTAGTTAGATACGCTATTGATTCTTAGACCAGGTATTAGTAATAAGGTGCTGCTGGTGTGCGTTATTGAACCCTTGGACCTGGCATTGGCAATAAAGTTCTGCAGGTTCCACAGGTTCCTACAGATTCTGCAGGTGAGCATTCAGAGCCCACCGCCATAGAGCTGCAGAGGGATAGGGCAGACTGGAGTTCCGAGAGAGAGAGAGAGTTAAGAGATGGTTATATGGGAGCTGGAGGTGAGAGTGAGAGATCAAGGTATGAGACACAAGAACGGGCTTATGAGTAAGTAAAGTAAGAGGAATGTGAACATCGGAGTTAATGGCTGAAAAGTACGAACCCAGTTTGTCTGCGACAACACCGGATCTATGACAACAGAAACCTGGAGACGAAGGACAGGCAAAAGGTCTGAACAAATTTAGCAGCAATACTACAGATCGTCTCCCAGACCTCAGAGGGCTATCAACTATAAAGCTGGAGACGTAGGATCTCCAACTCACCTGTTTAGCTGTACAAATTGCCAAACGGATTACAGCACTCGCTTTCTGAAACAAAATGTGAGTCTTAGAAGTGTCGGTGACTCTAGCCTCAAAGTTACAAGCTTCACAGTTACAGTGTACAGCCCATACACAGTCCGAATTTCGCTAGGGAACGCACTTCCGCGCACTACTGGATACATAGCGAGGAGAAAAGAGGAGGGCAACGTCCAATAAGGGGTGAAAAAAGGAGGGCTTATGAGAGAGGCAGATCAGATGGGTTGGAAGGAGGCGCACAGAAGGTGACGTCGCCAGTCCACTTTATCAAACCGCCTCTGAGGGACCGTGGGAGAAGGACGAAAAGAGTGCTACTAAGATGTTGAAATGGTCACTATTATGGAGGTCATCGAGGACTCTCAATGACAGATAGATATAAATGTAGGACGAGCAAAGGGAAAGTTCAATATAGGAAATGGTGCAAGTGCGGGAATCAGCATGACTTGGCTTGCTGGAATTCAGGAGAGACAATGGAGAGGAGAGGACGAAAGGTTATAAGAGACGGCCTCGAGTATTCATCAGACCCTCACCCCAGAGGGCATGCTGAAGGTCCAGATCACCCAAAAGAAGCAAAGGCTCCCGTAAAAAGTCCAAGAGGAGGTTTAGGAAAGAAAGAGGGAACATGCCAGGGCAGATAAATAGAACAGCTAATGTACCATTAACCCAAAAAGATACGAGCGGCAGAGAAATGGACGTTCGACTGAAAAGGACAACGGGAACATTGTGGCTCATACCTGGGTCCTGCTTCCCCCCCCCCCCCCTCACAGCGCCACTGTCCACTTAAGGGGGAGTACCTCAGTCACTTCCGGGGAAAGAGTCCCCCACTCAACCTTGCAATTCCGGAGTGAGGTAAACTGGCTGCTCCAAATCTATGTATCTACGGACACTGACTCGAGCTCAATGCTGCCGATTTGCCTATCACAAAATTATTTAGTCTAGGGCGCCAATCTTGCTAATGATTAAATCAAGGCCAGATAATTGTCATAAATACAGTGGTATTTGTTCCAGCCTGGGGCTTTATTATGTTCAACGTTCCAATCCTAGGAACGATACCAGTTTTTACCACAGGCAAACAATGTAGAGGGTGAAGATAGGGATGAAGCGAAATACAATATAAAAATAAACACTTTATGAAACATAATATATAACAATTTACTGGAAATAAAAGTTCATAGGCTTAGGGCCGAAAATATCTTAACTATCAATATGTGGCAACACTCCATGGTGGAATTTAGCAACAATATGGCAACAGGCCTAATAAATATTAGCACAAAGCATTAGGCTTTTATTTTATTAATAGTTTTCCCAGCACAGAATATTACTAAAAGCTCATATAATAGTGGCCTTTATATTTTCCTTAATAACACATGATTAATCTGGATCAAACATATTATAGCGCAAAAGCAATATATGAGTATTATAAAATGTCTTAAAATGGTTCTCTGCCACAAACAAATCACTCTGCGTAGAGGAACTAAATTATCTTTACTTTCCATCAAACATGGGAAAATGGGTGGAAATTTAATGTACCTTACTATTAAAGAAGAAAGGCGGTCTTAGCAGCCTGTTGCAGTTGGTGGATGCTCCCTCTAGGACATCTGAGTGGTTCCTGCAGAGTTCCTCTTCAGTCCTCTTTAGTAAATCCAGTTTATCTCTACTCACAGCTGGTCGATGAACTACCAATAACTGATCTCCTCTGAAGATCCCACTAGGTTTTAATATCTCGCAGACCTGCGTTTATCTCCTACGTTGATTAGTTGTCCACTTCTCCCATCTAGAAATGAAGCCATGCAGTGAAAATGCAAGGATTCGTCTTATCATTTATTAGAACAACCCTTGTACAACTTCTTTCATTATGTGAAATAACATATTTGCCTCCTCTGACAAACTGAAGTACACCAATGAAGTACATCAATACAAGCGCAGTTCTGAACACTGTCCAGATAGACCTGAACACATTATCAGGTCCATCTCTCTATGGGTCCTGGAATCAAGTAGGTACTCTTGAAGCTCTTGTTTCACTACTTCCTTCAGCAACGACTCCTGTCCAACGGGTACCACTGCTACCTGGAGTTCCACCATCTATATACAGTTCCACTATATAGGGTTCGTCATACACATGAAGTTCCTCTACACAGGCTTCACAGTGCACATGTAGGTTCACTGTACAAACTTCACCATACACATGGACTTTGCTCTACAAACAGGAAAAGGATGGTGTGACGACGACACGCAAATATGGCAGCCAACCTGGTCCTCCACAATTTTTTCTTGGAAAACAGCACAGCCCAATTTTAGGAAGTTAGCTTGCATTAAAGAGCAGTTATTTACCACTGGTAATAACCTTAGTCTCGAAAGGTTGAGACTAAAGAGCAGCTGGAACCACTTTTCCTGTTAAAAGATTTCAAGGAGTGTCTATCAGGTGATCTGAAAACGTACTTGGAGGAATAGCAAGTAGAGACTTTGGGTGCTGCAGCCTCCATGGCTGAAGAATACATTTTAACCCAAAGGCCCCTCTACAAGATACGTTGCAAAGACCTACTCAAAACCTTTTACCAAGTATAAGCAGGAGAGAACCGTCCCCCATGGTGCCGTGAAGAAAACCCCAGGTAGTCCAAGACGAACAGGCCCTTAGGGGGAGACATAGTGTGATGGACATGCGGGAAGAAAGGACAGGTATCTGCTAAGTGTAAGAACAGGGCAGGTAACGATTCGCATAGGGAACTTATGCTGGTGAGTTGTGTTACACAGCCAGCGGAAACCCTTTCCCTATGGGCAGGTATGAGGGAGAAACCAGAATTGTTTGCCCATTCACTACAAAAGGGTATGTATAGAATGACCAATGTGATAAGTCAAAAGTAATTCTCAGATAGTAGAGCAGCCCAATCTCTGATTTTGAAGAGCTTGTTACCCAAGGAAATGCCGATTGAAGGAAAGAAAAGTGTCATTTTAGGTGAGTTTCCTTCCACTTTATATGTGGCCCCCCCCCCCCCACATTCTTAGTAGAGGATCACTTGGAATCACCATGTTTTAATTGCAGGTGGACATTTGAACTAGTAGACCATCTTCCTAAAGACTGGATAGAGGTAATACTGGTCAATTACTTAGCTTCGGGGTTCCGCAGTAACCATTCCATAGTTGTTACCGATCCTATAGAAGACGTGGTAAGGCCAGTAGTAGTAATCCAAACCAGATCACAGGTAAAGATGCAGTTGGGATTAGATGCTCTGTTTAACCATTGATATGATCGTTTTCTAATAACCGTCCTTTCCTGCCTCAAGAGTCATTTCCACCCACCTATAATGATTTCAGACGGCCCAAGCTGCAATTTAAGTTAAACGAAACGAGTCTTATTAACAATCTTGTGAGATATTTGGCTGCAAGGGAGGTGAATTGTTGCAGATTGTGAAACAAAATGGCGCCCGGACAGGCGATGACACATCTGGCATCTTTTGGCGTGCATCGACCTATGTCTAGAGCTCATGCAACGAGAGGTGAGTGGCGGGGGCTCAGGTGCGCAACCGACCCGCGACAAGCTTTCTGTGACGTCAGCGGTGGGCACCGAGCCCACCCCAGGAAGCAGAGACCAGAGCCCAGCTAACTGTTCAGCTAGACTTTAGACGGGAAGGTGGTGACTTTGGGCACTCTCAAAATGTACGGCAGATTTCGATCTTAAGTGGCAAGTTAAGCCTAGGAGAGAGGCAACAGGACTCTGGCCATATTGAGGCACCACTGGGACCTTTCTGGAATAAGGTCGTATGAGTATCGTCGATGAAGAGACCTGCTGAGATTAGAAGAGGCTCGAAAGCATGCCAGATTCAGTAGAGGCAGCTGCTAGTACCTTCATTTGGATCATGGTGGGTCAACGTGAAAAGACTAACAGTAGAAATCTAGTGACAGTCCCGACCAGTGAGCGTCGGAAGTGGTAACAGACTGGTGTGTGTGATTCAATACGGAGGTAGTCGTTGAAGAGGCTATTGAAAACACGACCGGGGTCATGATAAGTAAGTACTCCTTTTGATTCTTGCCTGTGAAGAGGCAAGCGGTATGATGAATGTGACACTGGAAATGGAGTGCTTTCTATAACTGTGCCTACGAAGGGGCTGTGAACAATTGTGTATCGATGTCAAACAATTCTATAGCAATCAATGAAGTGAGAAAGGGTGGCAGAAATTAATATATCTGGTCACCCCCATAAAGACGGAGAATATAATGAACAGACTGCGACGGCGTCCTGTATCGAAACTGACCCAGCCAATGAGGTTGACCGTCGTAAAACCTTCCATGGCAGTGATATATATATATATATATATATATATATATATATATATATATATATATATATATATATATATATATATATATATAAATATATATATATATATATATATATATATATATATATATATATATATATATATATATATATATATATATATATATATATATATATGCAAACAAGCCTGAATGGTCCCCAGGACTATATACAACTGAAAACTCACACCCCAGAAGTGACTCGAACCCATACTGCCAGGAGCAACGCAACTGGTATGTACAGGGACGCCTTAATCCGCTTGACCATCACGACCGGACATAAGGAAGTGATAGCCTAAGCTATTTGAACCACTTCCCCGCCGGCACTCGGATAGTAATCTTGGGCATAGCATTTTATCAAATCACCTCATTCTTTGGGGCAACATGTGAGGAACACAAATGCAAACTCGCCTGAATGGTCCCCAGGACTATACACAACTGAAAACTCACACCCCAGAAGTGACTCGAACCCATACTGCCAGGAGCAACGCAACTGGTATGTACAGGGACGCCTTAATCCGCTTGACCATCACGACCGGACATAAGGAAGTGATAGCCTAAGCTATTTGAACCACTTCCCCGCCGGCACTCGGATAGTAATCTTGGGCATAGCATTTTATCAAGTCACCTCATTCTTTGGGGCAACATGTGAGGAACACAAATGCAAACAAGCCTGAATGGTCCCCAGGACTATATACAACTGAAAACTCACCCCAGAAGTGACTCGAACCCATACTGCCAGGAGCAACGCAACTGGTATGTACAGGGACGCCTTAATCCGCTTGACCATCACGACCGGACATAAGGAACTGATAGCCTAAGCTATTTGAACCACTTCCCCGCCGGCACTCGGAGAGTAATCTTGGGAATAGCATTTTATCAAATCACCTCATTCTTTGGGGCAACACATGAGGAACACAAATGCAAACAAGCCTGAATGGTCCCCAGGACTATATACAACTGAAAACTCACACCCCAGAAGTGACTCGAACCCATACTGCCAGGAGCAACGCAACTGGTATGTACAGGGACGCCTTAATCTGCTTGACCATCACGACCGGACATAAGGAAGTGATAGCCTAAGCTATTTGAACCACTTCCCCGCCGGCACTCGGATAGTAATCTTGGGCATAGCATTTTATCAAATCACCTCATTCTTTGGGGCAACATGTGAGGAACACAAATGCAAACAAGCCTGAATGGTCCCCAGGCCTATATACAACTGAAAACTCACACCCCAGAAGTGACTCGAACCCATACTGCCAGGAGCAACGCAACTGGTATGTACAGGGACGCCTTAATCCGCTTGACCATCACGACCGGACATAAGGAAGTGATAGCCTAAGCTATTTGAACCACTTCCCCGCCGGCACTTGGATAGTAATCTTGGGCATAGCATTTTATCAAATCACCTCATTCTTTGGGGCAACACGTGAGGAACACAAATGCAAACGAGCCTGAATGGTCCCCAGGACTATATACAACTGAAAACTCACCCCAGAAGTGACTCGAACCCATACTGCCAGGAGCAACGCAACTGGTATGTACAGGGACGCCTTAATCCGCTTGACCATCACGACCGGACATAAGGAAGTGATAGCCTAAGCTATTTGAACCACTTCCCCGCCTGCACTCGGATAGTAATCTTGGGCATAGCATTTTATCAAATCACCTCATTCTTTGGGGCAACACGTGAGGAACACAAATGCAAACAAGCCTGAATGGTCCCCAGGACTATATACAACTGAAAACTCACACCCCAGAAGTGACTTGAACCCATACTGCCAGGAGCAACGCAACTGGTATGTACAGGGACGCCTTAATCCGCTTGACCATCATGACCGGACATAAGGAACTGATAGCCTAAGCTATTTGAATCACTTCCCCGCCGGCACTCGGAGAGTAATCTTGGGCATAGCATTTTATCAAATCACCTCATTCTTTGGGGCAACACGTGAGGAACACAAATGCAAACAAGCCTGAATGGTCCCCAGGACTATATACAACTGAAAACTCACACCCCAGAAGTGACTCGAACCCATACTGCCAGGAGCAACGCAACTGGTATGTACAGGGACGCCTTAATCCGCTTGACCATCACGACCGGACATAAGGAAATGATAGCCTAAGCTATTTGAACCACTTCCCCGCCGGCACTCGGATAGTAATCTTGGGCATAGCATTTTATCAAATCACCTCATTCTTTGGGGCAACACGTGAGGAACACAAATGCAAACAAGCCTGAATGGTCCCCAGGACTATATACAACTGAAAACTCACACCCCAGAAGTGACTCGAACCCATACTGCCAGGAGCAACGCAACTGGTATGTACAGGGACGCCTTAATCCGCTTGACCATCACGACCGGACATAAGGAAGTGATAGCCTAAGCTATTTGAACCACTTCCTCGCTGGCACTCGGATAGTAATCTTGGACATAGCATTTTATCAAATCACCTCATTCTTTGAGGCAACACGTGAGGAACACAAATGCAAACAAGCCTGAATGGTCCCCAGGACTATATACAACTGAAAACTCACACCCCAGAAGTGACTCGAACCCATACTGCCAGGAGCAACGCAACTGGTATGTACAGGGACGCCTTAATCCGCTTGACCATCACGACCGGACATAAGGAAGTGATAGCCTAAGCTATTTGAACCACTTCCCCGCCGGCACTCGGATAGTAATCTTGGGCATAGCATTTTATCAAATCACCTCATTCTTTGGGGCAACACGTGAGGAACACAAATGCAAACAAACCTGAATGGTCCCCAGGACTATATACAACTGAAAACTCACACCCCAGAAGTGACTCGAACCCATACTGCCAGGAGCAACGCAACTGGTATGTACAGGGACGCCTTAATCCGCTTGACCATCACGACCGGACATAAGGAAGTGATAGCCTAAGCTATTTAAACCACTTCCCCGCTGGCACTCGGATAGTAATCTTGGGCATAGCATTTTATCAAATCACCTCATTCTTTGGGGCAACACGTGAGGAACACAAATGCAAACAAGCCTGAATGGTCCCCAGGACTATATACAACTGAAAACTCACACCCCAGAAGTGACTCGAACCCATACTGCCAGGAGCAACGCAACTGGTATGTACAGGGACGCCTTAATCCGCTTGACCATCACAAACCGGACATAAGGAAGTGATAGCCTAAGCTATTTGAACCACTTCCCCGCCGGCACTCGGATAGTAATCTTGGACATAGCATTTTATCAAATCACCTCATTCTTTGGGGCAACACGTGAGGAACACAAATGCAAACAAGCCTGAATGGTCCCCAGGACTATATACAACTGAAAACTCACACCCCAGAAGTGACTCGAACCCATACTGCCAGAAGCAACGTAACTGGTATGTACATGGACGCCTTATCCGCTTGATTAAGGCGACTAGTATGGGTTCGAGTCACTTCTGGGGTGTGAGTTTTCAGTTGTATATAGTCCTGGGACCATTCAGGCTTGTTTGCATTTGTGTTCCTCACGTGTTGCCCCAAAGAATGAGGTGATTTGATAAAATGTTATGCCCAAGATTACTTGTGGGAACCGACCTGTGAGATTTATATTTATTTAAATTATATGAATTTATATTTATGTTAATTCGTATACTTCGATAGCAATTTGTATAATGATAAGTGGACTGTATTTCTGCAATAATCTCATAATCTCACAAATTGATCCTCTACACATTAGGGGGGGGTTTATATTAATTTAATTTATATATATGCAGCCAATCAAACTACAGTATTAGACTACATACATTGAAGAGGTTCCTTATCTTATAGTACAGCAGGTTAGTCCACCAGGTATAACTAGGGTGTAGACACCACATTTTCCCTCTTTGAGGTAGCTTCCATCACCCTGGTAACTGATGCACAAAGCATGCTTCCTCGTCTTGACCTGTCAAAAGGGCGCTAGCTGTAAAGCCAGAATCCTATATATGTCAGGTATATCAGAGAAAATACTGTACATGGAACATTGAAGACCTGGCTTAATTACCTTTAGTTTGAGGCTACCTTGTGCTCTAACGGGATCACCCTATATAATGACATTAATGGCCATAAATGAAAGATAAACGGGTTTCAGAAAGAACACTTAACTTGAATTTGTTGACAGCTTGTTGAAGATGGTACACCTTTAGTTTCCATAACACTACGTCCAAGTAAAATTAACAGGAGCCGAATTTGCTCCCGTGAGCCTCTGGTCTCAGTATAAACAATGGCAATGTCTAACACTCCATACTACTGACGCTACTGGCCGACATTGTCCAGATATAATAGGAGCCAAATTTGCTCCACGCGTCTCGGAGGTGACAATAACAATGGCTGCCCCTCCTTCCTCCCTGACGCCTGGCTTACATTGTCCAGATGACAGAAAGTGATAGAAGGGTCACATTTACTCTACTTTAATATTGATAATTAAGTTAATTTATATGAGATGTTTTATGATGGTAAAGTCCAAAGACTAATGTATTTAGGAATAATTCTCACCATAATAGGTGGTGAATATAATAGTATGTGGTGATGATATCCCGTTTTCTTTAGACGGTAATTCCACTACAAGTTACGTTTTCTATGGGTTAACTTGTTTATACAATACAGCTATTATCTGTATGATTATTAAATGGTGTTGGATTTTCCGACATTACTATCCGAGTGCCGGCGGGGAAGTGGTTCAAATAGCTTAGGCTATCACTTCCTTATGTCCGGTCGTGATGGTCAAGCGGATTAAGGCGTCCCTGTACATACCAGTTGCGTTGCTCCTGGCAGTATGGGTTCGAGTCACTTCTGGGGTGTGAGTTTTCAGTTGTATATAGTCCTGGGGACCATTCAGGCTTGTTTGCATTTGTGTTCCTCACGTGTTGCCCCAAAGAATGAGGTGATTTGATAAAATGCTATGCCCAAGATTACTATCCGAGTGCCGGCGGGGAAGTGGTTCAAATAGCTTAGGCTATCACTTCCTAATGTCCGGTCGTGATGGTCAAGCGGATTAAGGCGTCCCTGTACATACCAGTTGCGTTGCTTCTGGCAGTATGGGTTCGAGTCACTTCTGGGGTGTGAGTTTTCAGTTGTATATAGTGCTGGGGACCATTCAGTCTTGTTTGCATTTGTGTTCCTCACGTGTTGCCCCAAAGAATGAGGTGATTTGATAAAATGCTATGCCCAAGATTACTATCCGAGTGCCGGCGGGGAAGTGGTTCAAATAGCTTAGGCTATCACTTCCTTATGTCCGGTCGTGATGGTCAAGCGGATTAAGGCGTCCCTGTACATACCAGTTGCGTTGCTCCTGGCAGTATGGGTTCGAGTCACTTCTGGGGTGTGAGTTTTCAGTTGTATATAGTCCTGGGGACCATTCAGGCTTGTTTGCATTTGTGTTCCTCACGTGTTGCCCCAAAGAATGAGGTGATTTGATAAAATGCTATGCCCAAGATTACTATCCGAGTGCCGGCGGGGAAGTGGTTCAAATAGCTTAGGCTATCACTTCCTAATGTCCGGTCGTGATGGTCAAGCGGATTAAGGCGTCCCTGTACATACCAGTTGCGTTGCTTCTGGCAGTATGGGTTCGAGTCACTTCTGGGGTGTGAGTTTTCAGTTATATATATATATATGTATATATATATATATATATATATATATATATATATATATATATATATATATATATATATATATATATATATATATATATATATATGTATGTGTATATATATATATATATATATATATATATATATATATATATATATATATATATATATATATATATATATATATATTAGATCAAAGGTACAATTTCGTTCCAATAGGGTCTGAGACCCTAGGCCCATGGGGTGAGAGTGCAAGAAGGTTTCTTAAGGATCTTGGTTCCAAGCTCATTGACACCACAAGAGACCCTAGAGCAGCAAGTTTTCTCTTTCAGCGCCTCAGTGTCGCGATCCAGAGGGGAAATGCCCGCTGCATCCTCGGTTCCTGCCCGGCGTCGGAGGAGTTCGAGGAAATCTACAGCCTCTAGGAAGCGAACTTTTTCTTGTGTCCTCTTAATGTTTATTTTTTGTATAAAATCAGATATGTAACTGTATAACCTTGCATAATAAAGTGTACATCATAATAAATAAAAAAAAGGGGGTGGTAGGAGAAGTGAACACTCTTTCGTATTCAGAGTTAAATGTCAAGTTTTTCCCTGAGTGCTCTGTGTTCCCTTCTCTGAGGCTGTGGGTCCCTATAATTGCACCAGTGGTGGTACCCCCCTATATATATATATATATATATTAGTATATTTTGGTAGCAGTCTTTCCTGTAGACATATATTATTAAATATGACCGAAAAAGTAAGATTAACAATTCTAACACGAATTTTCTCTATGTTTCTTATATTTCTTTTCACTGTTGGTGGTAACTGAAAAATCAATTCTCCAAAATTCATTTTAATTTCTAGTCTGACTTGACGCTTGAACGCGTTTCATAAAACTTATTACATTTTCAAAGACTTTAGTTTACACACACACAACTATAACTGAACAGAGTTCAAACAGCTTCGATTTTATACCTGAATTTGGGTGAGGTGATATGTTACAACAGTTTTGGATGAGGTGAAAACAAACTTTCAACACAAGACAGAACACGAAACAATGGGTATAATATTTTGTAAGTTAAAGGGAAGAATGGAAATAACTGCAAAGGGCCTATTGGCCCATATTTCTTGATGCTTCTATATTGGTGCGGAGTCTTGAAGTGGGTAGAATATACTTGTGCATTAATTAATGCACTAGAAGAAAATCCAGACATAATAGCACTCACAGAAACAAAGCTAACGAAAACCATAACAAACAAAGTGTTTCCACAGGGCTACTATGTAGTGAGGAAAGAGAGAGAAGGGAGAGGAGGAGAAACATCCACAGCAGAACTGTGAAGGTTTCACTGACTACATATCAGGCACCATAGCAACTGGAGGACAGAAAATTATAGTAGTAGTCATATATAACCCCCCACCGAATGACAGAAGACCCAGACAAGAATGTGATAGAAACAACTTTGCCACCATCAATATAATAGAGAAAGCAGCTTCTGTGGCTAGCAGGAACGGATCCAGACTACTAATCATGGGAGACTTCAACCATGGGAAGATAGATTTCGGGAACAGAGACCCACATGGAGGTCCAGAAACATGGAGAGCTAAGCTGCTGGATGTGGCAACAAGAAACTTTCTAAGTCAACACGTCAAGGGACCGACAAGAATGAGAAGGGATGAACCAGCAATGTTTGATATGATATTTACCCTAAATGAGTCGGATATAAGGGAAGTTAAGTTGGAAGCCCCATTGGGAATGAGTGATCATAGTGTATTGAGCTTTGAATACCTGGTTGACCTAGGAATTATCACCCCCAAAAAAAGAACTGGGAAACAAAGGGCTGGCGTTCCGAAAGGGAAACTATGAGGAGATGAATAAATTCCTATTGGATATACATTGGGACACAGAACTCGGAACCAAGTCCGTACAAGACATGATGGACTATGTCACCCAAAAATTTCAGGAGGCTGTAAGCAGGTTTGTCCCAGCCCGACAGGAAAAAAACCGAGAAGCAAAGGAAGAATCCGTAGTTAAATAGGGAATGTATGAAAGCAAAGGAGCTGAACAAAAGGGCATGGAGGAACTTCCGTGATAACAGAACACCAGAGAATAGAGAGAGATACCAGAGAACCAGGAACGAGAATGTTAGTGTGAGAAGAGCAGCTGAGAAAAGGTATGAAAATGATATAGCTAATAAAGCCAAGACCGAACCAAAGCTACTACACAGTCACATCAGGAGGAAGACAACAGTGAAGGAACAGGTGATGAAACTTAGGGTGGGTGAGGACAGGTACACAGAGAATGACAAAGAGGTGTGTGAGGAACTTTACAAAAGGTTCCAGGAGGTCTTTACATTAGAACAAGGAGAAGTCACGGGGCTAGGAGAGGTTGCAGCAAACCAGGCGACGTTGGAAAGGTTCGAAATTACAAGTGATGAGGTCAAGAAGCACCTATTGGAGCTGGACGTGAGAAAAGCTGTTGGGCCGGACAGAATCTCGCCATGGGTACTGAAAGAGTGTGCAGGAGCACTTTGTTTGCTACTCTCCATAGTGTATAGTAGGTCACTGGAAACGGGAGACCTACCAGAAATATGGGAGACGGCTAATGCAGTCCCAATATACAAAAACGGTGACAGACAAGAGGCACTGAACTACAGGCAAGTGTCCTTAACTTGTATACCATGCAAGGTGATGGAGAAGATTGAGAGAAAGAAACCAGTAACACATCTGGACTTCGTGACAACCCATCAACATGGGTTCAGGGAGGGTAAATCTTTCCTTACAGGCATAATAGAATTCTACGATCAGGTGACAAAGATTAAGCAAGAAAGAGAAGGATGGGCGGACTGCATTTTTTTGGACTGTCGGAAAGCCTTTGACACAGTACCGCATAAAAGGCTGATTCATAAGCTGGAGAAACAGGCCGGAGTAACTGGTAGGGCGCTCCAGTGGATAAGGGAGTACCTAAGCAATAGGAAGCAGAGAGTTACAGTGAGGGGTGAGACCTCAGATTGGCGTGAAGTCACCAGTGGAGTCCCACAGGGCTCTGTACTCGGACCTATCCTGTTTCTGATATACGTAAATGATCTCCCAGAGGGTATAGGCTCATTCCTCTCAATGTTTGCTGACGACGCCAAAATTATGAGAAGGATTAAGACAGAGGAGGACAGCTTGAGGCTTCAAGAAGACCTAGACAAGCTGCAGGAATGGTCGAACAAATGGTTGTTAGAGTTTAACCCAAGCAAATGTAATGTAATGAAGATAGAGGTAGGTAGCAGGAGACCAGATACAAGGTATCATTTGGGAGACGAAATACTTCAGGAGTCAGAGAGAGAGAAAGACCTGGGGGTTGATATCACGCCAGACCTGTACCCTGAAGCTCATATCAAGAGGATAACATCAGCGGCATATGCCAGGTTGGCTAACATCAGAACAGCATTTAGAAACTTGTGTAAGGAATCTTTCAGAACATTATATAACACATATGTCAGACCAATCCTGGAGTATTTGGCTCCAGCATGGAGTCCATATCTAGTCAAGCATAAGACTAAACTGGAAAAGGTTCAATGGTTTGCCACCAGACTTGTACCCGAGCTCAGAGGTATGAGTTACGAGGAGAGACTATGGGAATTAAACCTCATTTTGTTGGAAGACAGAAGAGTTAGTGGGGACATGATCACCACATTCAAGATTGTCAAGGGAATCGACAGGGTAGATAAAGAGAGGCTATTTAACACAAGTGGCACACGCACTAGGGGACACTGGTGGAAACTGAGTGCCAAAATGAACCACAGAGATATTAGAAAGAACTTTTTTAGTGTCAGAGTGGTTGACAAATGGAATGCATTAGGAAGTGATGTGGTGGAGGCTGACTCCATACACAGTTTCAAGTGTAGATATGATAGAGCCCAATAGGCTCAGGAATTTGTACACCTGTTGATTGACGGTTGAGAGGTGGGACCAAGGAGCCGGAGCTCAACCCCCGCAAGCACAACTAGGTGAGTACAACTAGATTAGTACACATACACACACACACTCACAGGTCAAGCGGGATGGTAAGACAACAGAGCAAAGCTAGAGGAGAGGGACTGGCGAGTCACATATGGAGATGATTGCTAAGGCATGGAAGGAAATCAGTGGGGAATTGAAAGACCTGAGCGGAAACTATATGTAAGCTGCAGATAGAACTAAGTGTAGCACAAGAGGAGATAAAAAGCCTAAAAACAGGCCCTCCTCAGACTCTGGCCCAGTCAACCAGCCCCCAAGTACTAGGAGATGTAGCAATGGCAGGGACCCCTACAATTGGTCCAACCTTTGTTGAAATGCTGAGGAGCCCAGATGCTATGTGCTCAGTCAAGGAAGTTGTAATGAAAGCAGTAACTTCACAGGAGGCAGCTAGTTGTACAAGCCAGCGAATGGAAAGGAAAAGAGCTGTAGTAGTGGTAGGTGTGAAGGAACAAGAGGGTTCCACAAGGGAGGAATGGAGGACTAATGACAAAGCTGCAGTGGCAGGGATATTAAAGGAGATAGGAATGGAAGGGGCTGAACGAGACATAGAACATTTTTTTCCGGATTGGCCAGTACAACAGAGACAAAAGAGATTGATCAAGGTAGTATTCAAGAGCTAGGTCATCAAAGAGGACATCCTAGTACAGGAGAGAAAACTGAGGTATGCAAGGAATTACAAAGAGGTATATGTTCACATGGACATGACCAGAGACGAGATGGTAAGGGCAGCAGATGCAAGGAAAAGGCGCAAGAAGAGGGGAAGGGAGCCAGGAAACCTCAGCCTCCAACCCAGCAATCCCAGAGGGGAGTGGGGAACCCCAATCCAGCAACTCAGGAACCCCAGGGGGGAATGCAACACCCCAGCCCACCACCCAATAGGGCTCCCCCTATCCCCCAGCACAAAACCTTCCTTGCCCCTGCAAAATGCCCATCACTGAGATCGCGAAGAGCATAAACGCTCTGAATCGATCCCTCACAGCCATCTCGGCCCACCTCATCCAGCAGGGTGAGAACGGGAAGCCCACCCTCAAGGTCACCCTCAAGACTCCGGCAGAGGCTACTCTCGCGGCCGACAACGGCCTCAGATGCTGTGGAGTCGCCTGCACACCCGCACACCCCACCAGATCACTATGCAGCGTTATTTCCGCCTACGTCAGTGTTTTAGGTGTTATCAATACACCCACTACTTTCAGAAGTGCCCAAACCCGCTGCAGAAATGCAGCATTTGTGCTGGATGGCACATTTGTGCCATCACAGGACCTGCAAAGCCACCATCAAACGTTGTCTACTCTACAACGGCGACCACACAGACGTTTCTCAAGACTGCCCCTCCAGACAGAGAGAAATCAAGAAAATGATCGACGCCAGACCTCGCAATTCTACTCCAAGATTGAAATCATTCAACATACAAGAAGAAACCTTCCAAGCACTCCCGACAAGTGGCGCCGCGAGCGGCGCGCAACCAAACTACTGGACCAGCAACTCCCGCGCCAGCCACTCACAGCCTTAGACGACACCTCTGCACCAAGCCAGCCAGCCGTCCTCACTCACGCCGCCTCCAGCCACCCCTGATAGCACTTGCAGCTCTGATACACTTCGCAACGGAACTCTCAGGTGGAGATCTCAGACAACGGTACAGAATACTTAATGAACTGTACAAGAAGAACAACCTCCCAAAGTTTGTGATACCAGAGGCCATGTTCACAGCCTGCTCTACTACAACAGAGGCCAACACTACACCAGCAACTCCTGTCAACCAGACTCCGGCAAACGCCAGCACCTCTACGGATTCTCAACCGATCTCAACACATGCTGACCCATCAACTGCCATCCCACCTGCAAGTCAACCAGCACTGATCTCACAAAAGTCGGTCCCAGCCCTGACGACAGCAATGGCAGCTAAAAACTCAGACGGAGCAGCAAGCCCGCTATCCCTCAATTTCTGTGGAACAAAAGGGAAACTATACAACCCTTATATGTGCCTCACTTTGCAAACAACAAATCAAGACCCCAGAGTGGCGGAATTTCAAGTACCAGTGCGCGACCAAATCATAGAAACCTCAGATGGACTTCTTTACTCAGCCTACGACCAAGTCTCGTTCAGAGAAGTGGCCTCAGACGGCCTGTCTACCCCCAGGAGATTCTTAATCTACAACATCTGGAACCCAGCCGCGCCACTGGACGTCATCGATGTAGTTGACCACACGATCACACACAAAGAAGCAGACGGCACCGAGACTGTGACCCACAAAGAAAAGAAAAGCTTAAGGCAAACAATATGCAGCCGAGTTTGGCGCCCTGCTGAAGGTGAAGTCAACATACCAACACCAGTGAAAGAAGCACCAAACAGAAGGAAGAAATGACCCTAAACAAGCCAACTGGGACCAACTAAAGGCAGCTGCCTTCTTCCCCCTCTTTAGTGGGATGGGGACTTGATTTTGTTCGTTTTGAGGTGGTGGAACCCATGCAAGCTTCAGAGCGGACCGACGTGGAAGACAGACGACGGAAGACTCCAGCTTCATAGAAGAAAGAAAACTTCAGCTTCAAAGAAGAAAGAAGACTTCAACTCCAAAGAAGAAAGAAGACTCCACACTTCAAGAGGAAAGAAGACCTCACATCGCCGCCCCTCCCTCGGGACCCTGCCCACCTAGCCAAAGCCAGCCAGGTGTTCAGGAAGCCTCATTTTACGCAGCGCAGCTGGGCTTAGCCAAGGCTCTGTCTCTCCAACTCCGACGTTTCCTCTCACCCAGGCTATTCTTCACCTATACCCACTTCAAAGCTCACCCGAAGGGTATCATGTCCTATATTTAGTTCATTCGTTCGTTCCCCTGCTTTCCCAGCCCCTGATCATCTTCCTGTCCCAAGCAGGCCCAGGCAAGATCTAAGCCCTCCATCCCCCACCCCACCTCCCCCCAAACCCCTGTCAACTACACCGCAGGAGGGCGTGCCCTCTCCCCAAGCAATCCCTGCCCCCTCACCCCCAGGACTTCTTCCTGCCCCTAGCAGGCCTGAGCAAGACCTAAGCCCTCCATCCCCCACTCCACCTCCCCCTGAACCCCTGGCAACTACCTCACAGGAGGATGTGCCTACCCACGTAGCAATGACCATGGAACAACTTTCTAAACTTGTGGGGAGTGAGGGTGAAATTGGATATAAGCAAGTGAGCTTCAAGGTAATGTACTCAAACATTGATGGGATTACCAATAAAGCAAGTTAACTGGCAGAAAGTCAGAATGAGTCAGAAATAAGGGAAGTCAAAGTTGACGACCCCATAGGAATGAATGAATACAGTGTATTCACTCATTCACTCAGACTTTTGAGTACTTGGTGGAGGTAGGGATAACCTATCCAAGGACGAGATCGGAGGGAAAAAGACTAAATATCCGAAGAGGAAAATATGAAGATGAGGAACTTCCTCAGGGGAATACCATGGGAAACAGAACTTAGAGACAAGAATGTTCAAGACATGATGGATTTTGTCACCCAGAAGTGCTAGGGAGCTGCAGACAGGTTTATCTCCATCCAAAAGGAGAAAAACGAAAAACAACAGAAAAACCCATGGTTCAACCAGGAATGCAAGGTAGCGAAACAACTGAGTAAAAGAACACGGAGAAACTACAGAAATAACAGAACACCGGAGAGCAGGGAGAGATACCAGAGGCCCAAAAATGAGTACCTCAGAGTGAGGAGGAAGCAGAGAGACAGTTTGAAAATGACATAGCGAGTAAAGTCAAGACCCAACCAAAGCTGCTCCACAGCCACATCAGGAGGAAAACAGCAGTGAAGGAAAAGTGATGAAACTGAGAAAAGGGGAGAACAGATACACAGAGAATGACAAGGAGGTGTGTGAAGAACTCAACAAGAGATTCTAGGAGGTCTTCACAATAGAACAAGGAGAAGCCCCTGCACTAAATGAGGAGGAGGCAAACCAAGCAACCTTGGAGGAATTTGACCTCACCAGTGATGAGGTCAAAAGGTGTCTACTGGAACTAGATGTGACAAAGGCAGTTGGACCTGACAGAATCTCACCATGGATACTAAAGGAAGATGCAGAAGCACTAAGTGTGCCACTCTCTATGGTGTATAACAGGTCACTGGAAACAGGAGACTTACCAGAAAGTTGGAAGACAGCTTCCATAGTCCCAATATACAACAAGGGCGACAGGCAAGAAGCACTGAACTACAGGCCAGTTTCCCTAACTTGTATACCATGCAAGGTGATGGAAAAGATCATGAAGAAAAGGCTCGTAGAGCATCTGGAGGAAAATAACTTTGTAATGCACCACCAACATTGGTTCAGGGATGGTAAATCGTGCCTCACAGGTTTAATATAATTGTATGACCAGGCAACAAAAATTAGGCATGAAAGACAAGGGTGGGCAGACTGCATTTTCCTGGACTGCCCGAAAGCCTTTAACACAGTACCCCATAAAAAACTGTTAAAAAAGTTGGAACAACAGGCAGGATTAAAAGGGAAGGTGTTCCAGTGGATAAGTGAGTACTTAAGCAACAGAAAACAGCAAGTAACGGTGAGAGGGGGAGATATCAGAGTGGGGAGATGTTATCAGCGGAGTGCCACAGGGCTCAGTACTTGGACCCATCCTGTTTCTAATATATGTAAACGATCATCCGGAGGGTATAGACTCGTTCCTCTCAATGTTTGCTGATGATTCAAAAATTATGAGAAGAATCATGACGGTTGAAGATAGACAGAGACTACAGGATGACCTGGACAAACTGGAGGAATAGTCTAAAAAATGGCTGCTAAAGTTCAACTCAGGAAAGTGTAAGGTAATGAAATTAGGCGAAGGGAGCAGAAGGGTGAACACAAAGTATCATCTGGGAGGTGAAATCCTGCAATAGTCAAATAGAGAGAAAGATCTGGGAGTTGATATCGCACAGAACCTGTCCCCAGAGGCCCACATCAAAAGAATATCATCAGCGGCATATGACAGACTGGCCAACATAAGAACTGCCTTTAGAAACTTGTGTAAGGAATCGTTCAGGACCCTGTATACCCTGCATACTGTATAGTATGCAGCTCCAGCCTGGTGTCCATACTTAGTTAAACACAAGACAAGGTTAGAGAAGATTCAGCGGTATGCCTCCAGGCTCGCCCCGGAACTGAGAGGAACGAGCTACGAGGAAAGGCTAAAGGAGCTGAACCTCACATCCCTGGAAAACAGAAGAGTAAGGGGAGACATCATAACTACCTACAAAATTCTCAGGGGAATTGACAGGGTGGACAAAGACAAAATCTTCAGCACGGGTGGGAACCGAACAAGGGGACACAGGTGGAAACGTAGTACCCAGATGAGCCACAGAGACGTTAGAAAGAATTTGTTCAGTGTCAGAGTAGTTAATAAATGTAATGCACTAGGAAGTGATGTGATGGTGGCTGACTCCATACACAGTTTCAAATGTAGATATGACAGAGCCAAGTAGGCTCAGGAATCTGTACACCAGTTGATTGACCATTGAGAGGTGGGACCAAAGAGCGAAAGCTCAACCCCCGCAAGCATAATTAGGTGAGTACACGTACGCACGCACGCACACGCACACGCACACTCAAGTACACGCATACACAAGTACACGCTTAGTCAGAGTAGGAGGGGTCTTAACACCTTGTGGCAAAGGCGATAAGGTCACAAACCCTCTTACTCCACCCGTCCTCTTACCCCCATCTCACTTTCCCAAAACACTCCCCCATCCACTTCCACTCTCCCCTACCATTGACCACACATACACACACACACATACATTAACCCCCCCCCCCTTCTCACTTCCTCTGTAGCATACTAAATATTCCCGCCACCCCCACTACCCCCAAAACCCTCCCACACAGTGGGACCACCTCCATCTCCCTCACCCTCTCGCACCACCTGACCACCTCACCTAAAGTGACCATGTGTGCCCCCTCTCACCCCTCAGTTTCCTACGCTTCCCCCCCCCCCTACAAACAGACACACACACACACACACACAGCCAGGGGCCAGGGGCCAGGGGCCAGGGGCCTCGTAGCCTGGTGGATAGCGCGCAGGACTCGTAATTCGGTGGCACGGGTTCGATTCCCGCACGAGGCAGAAACAAATGGGCAAAGTTTCTTTCAAACTAAGTGCCCCTGTTACCTAGCAGTAAATAGGTACCTGGGAGTTAGTCAGCTGTCACGGGCTGCTTCCTGGGGTGTGTGTGTGTGTGTGGTGTGGGGAAAAAAAAAAAAAGTAGTTAGTAAGTTAGTAGTTAGTTAGTAAACAGTTGATTGACAGTTGAGAGGCGGGCCGAAAGAGCAAAGCTCAACCCCCGCAAAAACACAACTAGTAAACACAACTAGTAAACACACACACACACACACTGGTTGAGAGGCGGGACCAAAGAGCCAGAGCTCAACCCCCGCAAACACAACTAGGTGAGTACACACACAACACACACACACCAAGGACTGGTGTGTGGAACTAGGACTCGACCTAGTCTTCACTCTGAACGACTCCGACATAAGGGAAATCGGCTTTGAGGGCCCCAGTAGGAATGAGCGACCACAGTGTACTGGCGTTTGAGTATCTGGTTGAGGAAGGGTTATTGAACTCGAGGAGGGGTACTGAAAACAAAAAACTGGCATTCCGAACGGGAAACTATGAGGAGTGAAGAAAGTTCCTAACAGATATAACATGGGAAACAGAGCTCAGGGGAAAGACGGCCCAGGACATAATGGACTTCATCACGCACAAGTACAAGGAAGCAACAAACAAGTTTGTCCCAGTCTAAAAGGAAACCAATGAAATGAAGATGAGAAACCCATGGTTTAATCAGAAATGTAGGCAAGCTAAGCAGCAAAGTAATAGGGGATGGAGAAACTATAGGAATAACAGGACACTGGAGAGCAGAGAAAGATACCAGAATGCCAGGAATGAATATGTCAGGATGAGAAGAGAGGCAGAAAGACAATACGAAAATGACATCGCAAGCAAGGCAGAGACTCAACCCAAGTTGCTGCATAGTCACATCAGGAGATAAACAACAGTAAAGGAACAGGTAATGAATATATGGATAGGGGCAGAAGGATTCACTGCAAACGACAAGGAAGTGTGTGAGGAACTGAATAAGAAATTCCAGGAGGTCTTCACCATAGAGCAAGGAGAGATTCCAGAGATAAGAGAGGTAATAGTTAACCAGGAACCACTAGATGAGTTTGAGATTACCAGCGGTGAAGTAAAGAAATGTTTACTAGAGTTGGATATGACGAAGGCTATAGGCCCAGATGGAATCTCCCCTTGGATACTAAGGGAAGGAGCAGAAGCACTGTGCCTGCCACTCTCCATAGTGTATAACAAATCACTGGAAACAGGGGAACTGCCAGAAATTTGGAAGGCAGCTAATGTAGTACCAATATACAAGAATGAGGATAGGCAGGGGGCACTGAACTACAGGCCAGTGTCCCTAACCAGCATACCATGCAAGCTGATGGAGAAGATTGTGCGAAGAAAGCTAATGGAACATCTGGAGCGAAAGAACTTTGTAACACAGCATCAACATGGGTTCAGGGATGGCAAGTCCTGCCTCACAGAGCTAATTGAATTCTACGACCAGGCAACAAAATTAGGCAAGAGAGGGGTGGGCAGACTGCATGTTTTTGGATTGTCAAAAAGCTTTTGATACAGTACCATACAAGAGGCAAGTGAGAAAGCTGGAGATGCAGGCTGGAGTGAAAGGGAAGGTACTCCGTTAGATAAGGGAGTACCTAAGTAACAGAAGACAACGAGTCAATGTGAGGGGCGAGTGAGTCCCGCAGGGGTCGGTCCTTGGACCAATACTGTTTCTGATATATGTAAATGATCTCCCAGAGGGTATAGAATCGTTTCTCTCAATGTTTGCTGATGATGCAAAAATTATGAGGAGGATTGAAACAGAGGATGATAGTAGGAGGCTGCAGGACGACCTAGACAGACTGAATGAATGGTCCAACAAATGGCTGTTAAAGTTTAACCCGAGTAAATGCAAAGTAATGAAACTAGGTGGTGGAAACAGGAGGCCAGACACAAGATACAGAATAGGAGATGAAGTACTTAATGAAATGGAAAGAGAGAAAGATCTAGGAATTGATATCACACCAAACCTGTGTCCTGAAGCCTACATAAAAGAATTACGTCTGCGGCATGTGCAAAGCTGGCTAACATCAGAACAGCCTTCAGGAACCTGAGTAAGGAATCGTTTAGAATCTTGTACTCAACATACGTAAGACCAATCCTGGAGTATGCGGCCCCAGCATGGAGCCCGCACCTTGTCAAGCAACGAAGTTGGAAAAAGTTCAGAGGTATGCCACTAGACTGGTCCCAGAACTAAGAGGCATGAGTTACGAGGAAAGACTGCGGGAAATTCACCTTACGACACTGGAAGACAGAAGAGTGAGGGGAGACAAGATCACTACCTACAAAATCCTCAGGGGAATTGTCAGGGTAGACAAGGATAAACTATTCAACACTGGCGGAACGTGAACAAGGGGACACAGGAGGAAACTGAGTACCCAAATGAGCCACAGGGACTTTAGAAAGAACTTTTTCAGTCTCAGAGTAGTTAACAGGTGTAATTCATTAGGCAGAGATGTGGTGGAGGCTGACTCCATACACAGTTTCAAATGTAGATATGATAGAGCCCATTAGGCTCAGGAATCTGTACACCAGATGATTGACAGTTGAGAGGCGGGACCAAAGAGACAAAGCTCAACCCCCACAAGCACAAATAATTGAGTACCCTGTGATGGGAAAGTGTAGGAGTGTAGATGTTCAGCAGTCCTCCTAATGGCTGGTGTCAATGCCTGTCACATTTACAAAAAAAAAAAACTGCTTGGCTGTTGTCTGTGGTAAAGGAAGACACGCAAAACACATAGTATGAACAATGAAACTTTAATTAACTGGAAAGCAAATTTAAAAACAAAGACAATCCCTTGGCTATGTACAGTGCAAACAAACAAGTCATAAAAATTAAGAACAGGGATAAATTACTCTAGGAATAATATAAAGACAAAATGACATAAACAGGTGCTGAGAATATAGCGCTAGCTGGGAACCTCCACCAATAAACAGGACGTGTATCAGTTGGTTGTTCACAGCTTGAGAGCACAAGGATATTCTGACTTCAATGGCTGGTTCAAGCCCAGACATCGACTTAGGTAGAGGGTGCTGAGGTGCAGGTGTGCAGATGGCGGGTCACCAATCAGAAGCAAGCAGGCTGGAATGGTAGTTTGCTGGTTGACGACGGGCAAGCCGGCATTGGAGGGAGTGTGGAGTGGGGGTTTAGGGTACGTTTTGCCTCCTGGTCAAAACGTTTTGTGCTACTGGTAGACGTATCTTGAAGGTAGTATCTTATTCTTGTATAGGTGTAAGTAACTTTATGTAGGGAGGAGCAGGCTCAATCTCTCTTGAAAGAGATTATCGCCACAACCCACATACATCAATTGGACACCATAGATAGAGTAACATACAATCTCCCTCCACACCACCCTCCCTGTCTGTCTGTCTGTCTCTCTCTCTCTCTCTCTCTCTCTCTCTCTCTCTCTCTCTCTCTCTCTCTCTCTCTCTCTCTCTCTCTCTCTCTCTCTCTCTCTCTCTCTCTCTCTCTCTCTCTCTCTCTCTCTCTCTTTCTCTCTCTCTCTCTCTCTCTCTCTCTCTCTCTCTCTCTCTCTCTCTCTCTCTCTCTCTCTCTCTCTCTCTCTCTCTCTCTCTCTCTCTCTCTCTCTCTCTCTTTCTCTCTCTCTCTCTCTCTCTCTCTCTCTCTCTCTCTCTCTCTCTCTCTCTCTCTCTCTCTCTCTCTCTCTCTCTCTCTCTCTCTCTGTCCCCCTCTTTACACTCCCCCCTGCCTAACCCTATCAAAACATATCAGGAAATGGGATAAAAATGGTAGGAGAACACAAGAGGGACACAGGGAATGCTCAAAGTAACCAAATGAAGGAAATGTTAGCCCAAGTTTTGGAGGAATTCAGGAGGGAGATGCATGAAATGAGGATTACAATTAATAACCTGCAAAGTGAGTTAACATTAGCCAGGGAGGAGGTCAAATCCCTCACAGAGAAAAATTTTGAGGCTGAGTATCCGATTATCATCCTAAGGGAAGGGGGGTATGTTGCTTTGGAAGGAAATGCCTCTGTACCTGAAACATTTGCGGGAAATACTGAGAAAGAGCTCAGAAGCAATGAACACAGTGAGGGAGGTAGCCATGCAAGCAGCTACCTCACAGTAAGCAGCAAGATGCACCAGTCAGCTGCTGGAAAGAAAAAGATCAGTGGTAGTTGTAGGCATCAAAGAACAGGAAGGATCCAATAAGCAGGAATGAAATAGCAAGGACAGAGAGGCAGTACATGGGCTACTGAAGGGGTTACAGATGGAAGGGGCTGAACAAAAAACATTGAGAAGGTTTTCAGGTTAGGCTGGTACAACAAGGACAGAAACCAACTGGTAAAGGTGGTGTTTACACACGAGAACACGAAGGAGGTTATTCTAGGAAGGAAGAGTCATCTGCATTATGTGGAGGAATACAAAAATATATTCCTGCAGAGGGACGGGACAAAGGAGGAGAGAGCCAGGGCAGCAGAGGCAAAGAGGAAGCGCAGGGAGAGAGAAGTAAACCAGGAAATCACAGCCCCCAACACAACAGTCCCATAAACTAGAAGGGAACCTACAACCAGCATCCCAGACACACCAGCGGGGAGGGCAACACCACCACACCCCCTCTGCATAGAAACCCTCATTTCCCCTCACTCTGCCCTACCCTACCTTCCCCCACTCAAATGCTCATCCAACCCTCCCTCCCCCCCATCGCATTCTGACCCTGTCACTCCTCCCCTATTCCTACCATGTCCCCCCTCCTGCCTTTCCCCCCCCCCTGTCCACCCTCCCCCATCATCCCATACCCACTCTACCCCTCCTCCCCCCCCCTAACCCTATATCCTCCATGTCCCCCCTATCTCCTTACCACATACCCTACCTGTCCCCCCTTCCCTTGAACCCACACCCCCATCCCAAAATCCTCTGAGTCCCTGCAAACCACCTCACAGATCTTCACACCCAGGGAACAGCTTTCCCCACCAGCAGAACGCTCGCCAAGGAAGAGACTAGAAAATGAACAGAAGAAAGTGAGCTTCAAGGCAATGTACACTAACATAGTTGGGATTACAAATATAACAAGTGAACTCAGAGAATGGGCACTAGAAGAAAACCCAGATAATATAGCATTCACAGAAACAAAACTAACAAAAACCATAACAAATGCAGTGTTTCCACAGGACTACTATGTAGTGAGGAAAGAGAGAGAAGGGAGAAGAGGAGGTGGAGTAGCTTTGCTTATAAGAAAAGGTTGGAGTTTTGAAGAGATGGTTCATCAGAGCTGTGAGGGTTTCAGTGACTACATATCAGGCACCATAGCAACTGGAAGACAGAAAATTATAGTAGTAGTCATATATAACCCCCATCGAATGACAGAAGACCCAGACAGGAATATGATAGAAACAACATGGCCACCATCAATATAATAGAGTGAGCAGCTTCTGTGGCTAGCAGGAACGGATCCAGACTACTAATCATGAGAGACTTCAACTTTGGGAAGATAGATTGGGGGAACAGAGACCCACATAGACGACTAGACACATGGAGAGCTAAGCTGCAGGACATAGCAACAAGAAACTTTCTAAGTCAACACGTCAAGGGACCGACAAGAATGAGAGGAGAGGATGAACTAGCTTTGCTTGATCTGATATTTACCCTAAATGAATCGGATATAAGGGAAGTTAAGTTGGAAGCCTCCTTGGGAATGATTGATCATTCAGTGATGAGTGATCAAAGTATTGAGCTTTGAGTACTTGTTTCAGTTAGGAATTATCTCCCTCAAAAAAGAACTGGGAAACAAAGGGCTGGCATATGAAAAGGGAAACTATGAGGAGATGAATAAATTCCTAAGGGTTATACCATGGGACACAGAACTCAGAACCAAGTCCGTACAAGACATGATGGACTATGTCACACAAAAGCGTCAGAAGGCTGAAAGCAGGTTTATCCCGGCCCGACAGGATAAAACCGAGAAGCAAAGGAGAATCCGTGGTTTAATAGGGAATGTATGAAAGCAAAGAAGCTGAACAAAAGGGCATGGAGGAACTTCCGTAATAACAGAACACTAGAAAGTAGAGAGAGATAACAGAGAACCAGGAACAAGTATGTTAGTGTGAGAAGAGGAGCTGAGAAAAGGAATGAAAATGATATAGCTAATAAAGCCAAGACCGAACTAAAGCTACTACACAGTCACATCAGGAGGAAGACAACAGTGAAAGAACAGGTGATGAAACTTAGAACGGGTGAGGACAAGTACGCAGAGAATGACAAAGAGGTGGATGAAGAACTCAACAAAAGGTTCCAGGAGGTCTTTACAATAGAACAAGGAGAGGTCACGGCGCTAGGAGAGGTGGCAGCAAACCAGGCGACGCTGCAAGGGTTCGAAATTACAAGAGATGAGGTCAAGAAGCACCTATTGGATCTGGACGTGAGAAAGGCTGTTGGGCCGGACAAAATCTCACCATGGGTATTGAAAGAGTGTGCAGGAGCACTTTGTTTGCCACTCTCTATAGTGCATAGTAGGTCATTGGAAACGGGAGACCAACCAGAAATATGGAAGATGGCTAATGTAGTCCCAAAATACAAAAAGGGTGACAGACAAGAGGCACTGAACTGCTGGCCAGTGTCCTTAACTTGCATACCATGCAAGGTGATGGAGAAGATCGTGAGAAAAAAACTAGTAACACATCTGGAGAGAAGGGACTTTGTGACAACCCATCAACATGGGTTCAGGGATGGTAAATCTTGCCTTACAGGCTTAATAGAATTCTACGGTCAGGTGACAAAGATTAAGCAAGAAAGAGAAGGCTGGGTGGACTGCATTTTTTTGGACTGTCGGAAAGCCTTTGACAGAGTACCCAATAAAAGGCTGATGCATAAGCTAGAGAAACAGGCAGGAGTAACTGGTAGAGCGCTCCAGTGGATAAAGGAGTATCTACGCAATAGGAAGCAGAGAGTTACATTGACGGGTGAGGCCTCAGATTGGCGTGAAGTCACCAGCAGAGTCCCACAGGGCTCTACACGGACGTATCCTGTTTCTGATATACGTAAATGATCTCCCGGACGATATAGGTGTTGACTAGTTCCAACACAACATCCTCAGAGGTGAGGGGAAACACAAAACCAGTAAAGCCATAAAGACACATACCCATAAAGACACACTTTCACACACACTTTCACACACACACACACACACACACACACACACACACACACACACACACACACACACACACACACACACACACACACACACACACACTGTTACGGTGCCCTCTCCTATTTCTTTCGTTTGCCGGCTTAAAGAGTCATATCAGCTCTCCCTACTGATTCTCTGAGGTTCAGGGAGTCTAATGATATATGTGGCGACCAGACCGGCTGCCAGTTAAGGGAAGGAAGTTATATTATAAGTTGTAAATAAAGGAAAATTGGCGCCCTGTTATAAAATGAAACAGTATCCCCTACGGCAGATATGACCTTTTGGAAGGGACATTAACCGATCGCGGATTGGCCGACGTAGGTCGCGGGCGACCAATCAGGGCCCGCCATGACGTCACCGAGTGCCCCGGGCGGCGCCAACGTCAGAGTTGATCTGACCTTGGAAGCGACAGGACGCGCCTCGGTCTGCTCTCAAGGATTGGAGGCTCTGCAAGCCTTATTCAGTGGATTGAACTAGCCATCGCAGCCCACTATAGTTATTGGAGACCCTGCGCTTCTGGGAAGCAAAAGAGGGACCAAGTTCATTGAGCAGAGAAGTGCCAAACTTGGAAAATAGTCGGCGACGACGCTGGGCGGCGCCGCTGGCTGGACGTTGAGGTCTCGAATGTGCGGCGGGCAGGCCTAGCTGTGACTGGGGTCACATCCACTGAGAATCTTGGAAGGACGACACCGTGCCTAGGACAAGGAGCAACGCCTTGTGGGAGAGGCGAGTGTGGGGAAAATAGTGATTAGCTCAGCGCCCATCGATGAACCAGGATTGGGGCAGCTGAATCTCAGGGATTGGAACGGCGACGACGCGAAGGCTCCACGACACCTGAGGACCTGTGGAACGTCCTGGATCGTCAAGGATCGACCCAAGGAAGCGTGGGAACCTCACACCATCGAGGGACAGGCGTCGTGAGCCAGGAATGTAAGGTAGATCATTTTCCCTCCCATTACCCCTTGTATGAGTAGGCTAGTTAGGCCACAATATTTACTGGTGTATGTGGCAGCAAGACTTTATTACTTTAATAGTAGAATAGGCTGCAAGGCAGCTTGAGTCCAGGACAGGCAGAGAGGACAGTGTGTATGGATGGCAGGACAGTGAAGAAGAGGCGCCGACGTGGTGAAGAGGCCCTCCTGTGAGAGTGTGAGACTCCTGTCTCTCTGCCCAGTTGAAGGAGGGTTGGAGGTCGTAGAAGAAGAGGCTGACGATCTCCAGACTCATTATCCATATTTCCATATTCATGTATTACTTGTGATTGTGTGTGTGTGTTCATGTAATTTGCATCAGTAAATCCACACATTTTACCACTGTGTTTGAGTGTGCCTCCATTTATGATATTTCTCTATGAGCATACATTTCTGGCTACAAACAATATATAGAACACCCACTGAACTGCATTGCTGGGGTGCAGATATAATAACCCAGCTGGCGACCTTGCTAAGAGGAAGATAGAGAAGACAGGCGGGAAAGGAGTTCCTGCAACCTTTTTTGTCTGGCAGGCAAGACTCAGGGAGGTTATGGTTATAAGGTAAGCCTGAGTCTTCCTTCACTCCCCCACGGGTCTAGGCCGGAATTGTTAACAGCAATTTCTGTTACAGTCTCCGTGGTGTAGTGGTAAGACACTCGCCTGGCGTTCTGCGAGCGCTATGTCATGGGTTCGTATCCTGGCCGGGGAGGATTTACTGGGCGCAATTCCTTAACTGTAGCCTCTGTTTAACGCAACAGTAAAATGTGTACTTGGATGAAAAAACGATTCTTCGCGGCAGGGGATCGTATTCCAGGGACCATAGGATTAAGGACTTGCCCGAAACGCTACGCGTATTAGTGGCTGTACAAGAATGTAACAACTCTTGTATATATCTCAAAAAAAAAAAATTCCCCGTGTTCGACTGAAGGGCTTCCAGGGTGAAACAGTGGCACCCCTTTGTGGTGGAAGCAAAGACCTGCGGAGGTGGGCATTGTTGGTCCTCTCCCGTGTGACCAGGGAGGTTCCGGTGAATCCCGGGAGTCGGAGGGGCTGAGTATTTGGGTCTTGAGCCCCTAGCAGCCGAGTGTTAGCAGAGCCCCTGACCACCCCACCCCCACGTGACAGAGAAATGGCGACCTCGCCAGGATTCGAACCCCGGTAGCCAAGAACTGGGAACTTCGCCAGGAAGCGTGGATCAAGCTACAGTGTGGCCCAAATTTCAAGACAAGTGTTGCCAGGGTACTAATACAGTGTGGCCAGTGAAATTCAGTAGTACTGTTACTCAAACGGCTAAGGGACTGAAATGGTGAAATTAGTGCCTACTAACTTGCCTGTGCTGTCGTGTATGCTCAATGATATAGAGATGGAGGAGGACAAAGTAAAGGAGTTTATTGACACAAGGGACGAGAGAATTTTGGAGGAGTGTACCAAGGCCCAGCTCCAACAAGTGGCAAACCACTTTGGGATCAGGTTGAGGACGACTAAGGTAGCGGAGCGAAGGATAGAGATCATGGCACAGCTCACAGCTCGAGAGGAGGTGACGGGAGAGGAGCCATCTCAAGAGGAGCCGTCCCAAGGAGAGCCGTCGCAAGGTGAACCGTCCCGACTAGAGCCACCCCAAGCGCCTACCAGTGTGGAGAGAATTCACAGTGAACATGGGAGCAGTGGAAGGTCCAGCTGTAGTAAGAGGAGCCTGCAACTGGAAATAATGAAGATGCAACTGGAAGCCCAGCTGCGAAGAGAGGAGAGAGAAGCGCAAATGCAGCGAGAGGAGCGTGAGCGAGAGGCACGGCTACAGCGAGAGGAGCGTGAGCGAGAAGCACGGCTGCAGCGAGAGGAGCGTGAGAGAGAAACTCGGCTGCAGCGGGAAGAAGGAGAGAGATAACAGCGACTGGAGGAGATAAAGGCAAAGAAAGAAGTCGAATTGCGTCGCGTTGAGCGTGGTCTGCCCTCACTACCTGCACGGCGGGATGACCTCAAGGTAAGGGAACGTGATTTACCTACGTTCGAACCACAAGAAGCTGAGGCGTTCTTCGAACACTTTGAACGGATAGCAACTCTGAAGGAGTGGCCGGAAGATGATTGGGCTGCTCTGGTCCAGGGCAGGTTGACTGGTGAGGCCCGGGAAGCCTATAACATGCTGGACCTAGAGGAGTGTACTAGTTATGACGCGATTAAGAATGCGGTTCTCCATTCATTCCGGCTGACTCCGGAGATGTACCGGAAGCGGTTCAGAGAGTATACAAGAGCGTCGGGAAAGACTTACGCCGAGACCGCCAGGGATATGGAACGGAAATTCCTATGATGGTTGAAGGCAGAGGAAGCGGAGTCGGTGGATGATATCAAACGACTGATAGTGATGGAGAAGTTCATGTCGGTGCTCCATCCTGAGTTGCGAGTAAGGGTGAGAGAAGCAGGTATTAAGGACCTGAAGGCTGCAGAAGGACCGAGCCGACATGCTGGAGGAGGCACTACATATCAGGAGGGAGGGGCCGCCCAGACACTCGCCTTACCCCAAGTCGGGAGGGAACTTTAGGAGTTCAGGAGGAGCGAGGACGAGTGGGGACTCTCCCAAGAGTAGTGTGCCCGATGAAGTAACGTGGTTCAAGAGCTCAAGAGACGCGGGGAGGAAGCCCCAAGCTGTGAGCAGTGGACCTAACTCGGGAGCAAGTGCTGCAGTCCCGGATACGACGACAGGGAGTCCACGGAGGACCCAGGGGACGTCTGCAAGTGGTACCGCCAGAGTGACTAGCGAGTGGCCGCCCAGGGGAGGTGGCCGATGCTACAACTGTGGTGTGAGAGGACACTATGCCCGCGAGTGTAAGGAGCACCAAAGGAATGTAGGATTAATGTTGGAAGAGGAGAGAGTGTTTGTTCACACCCCATATTATAGTGGACCCAACGTGAATGGTTGGGAAATGAAGTTGGGTGAACATCCCTTCGTTTTCGAGGCCAACGTGATGTTTGGAAAGTCAGACCCAGTGGAGGTGGCCGTTCTTCGAGATACGGGTGCTGACATAAGTATGGTAACCAGGAGTATTCTTCCCAAGGAATTTAATGATTCACCTGTGGGAGTGGTGAGGATACGCAGTGTGGGGGAGGAATACAGGTTGCCACTTCACGAAGTACAGCTGATTGCCGACTGCGGAGTCGAGAAAGCTATAGTAGCTGTAGCCCCTAAGTTACCCCTAGAGCATGTACAGATGGCGCTAGGTAATGACCTCGGAGGAGGCAGGATACAACCCGATTGGGCCAGGAGTGCCTATGTTTCAAGCAGCGGTACAACCCTGCCAGGTGAGGTATCAGTCGCTCCAAATAATAGTGAGGAAGCCGACTTCGACAGGGAAAACGTCGCCAGAGACGACGACAACGAGGGCGAGAGTGCAGAGAGGTCGTCGGAGGTTGTGGAAAACCCCGACGGGGACCTCCGACTAAGCCTGATGATGCGTATGGAGGAGTGGCGAGGAGCAGCTGTACAAACGCCTGGGGCGGTGAAGAGGCTGCAGACCGCACTCCCTCCATACAGAAACGTGAATAAAGTAAGCTCAGTGGATGAGCGAACGGCGGTGAGGGGCAGAGTGGAGGAGCCACGACGCAGTGCACCCTATGCCAGCCAGATGAATAGTGGTAGGTGCAAGATGAACCACCGTGGTCAGGTGAGCCACAGGGAGGTGGATGAGCCCAACCACGAACCGAAGAAGACGTCTGCAGGGAAGAGAATCTCCTGGAGGAGTGAAGATGTTCGTCGGGAACGAAGGAGCGAATGGTATAGGAAAGGCAATACGAAGAAAGCAGGGAATAGGTACACCCAGGGTAGGCGCCAGCCTAACCAGAGGGGCATTGGGCCATCGCAAAAGCCTAGTGTGGAAGAGAGGAAGCTGCTGGATGGAGTACAGGTTACAAGTGCCACTGTGAGGAGACAACGCACCTATGGGAGAAGAGGAACCGAGAAGAGAGAAGATTGGCGAAGAGGAGATCATGAGAGGAAACATGGAGTACCTGTAGGACGCAGTGGAAATGCAAGACTATCTCGGAGTGCACGACGCGGTGGAGGCGCTGCATGGACTGAATCTTAAAGTGGTAACGAGCCGTGGGAGTACACTCGTAGCCACGGAGAGAGGATTTCTTGTAGGTGTTCAGGGAACACCCATCACACCCGGTCCTATGCGAGGTGGAGATACAATGAGGCAGGTGACTGGCAAGGTGGTACGAGCCACGTCACCAACTGGAGGAGTGACACTTCAGGAACGGAGGGAGCAAGAGTATAGATTGCCCTCTTGAGTGCTGCTCTTCCGATATGACTCTTATTTTAAGGGGAGGGGTATGTTACGGTGCCCTCTCCTATTTCTTTCGTTTGCCGGCTTAAAGAGTCATATCAGCTCTCCCTACTGATTCTCTGAGGTTCAGGGAGTCTAATGATATATGTGGCGACCAGACCGGCTGCCAGTTAAGGGAAGAAAGTTATATTATAAGTTGTAAATAAAGGAAAATTGGCGCCCTGTTATAAAATGAAACAGTATCCCCTACGGCAGATATGACCTTTTGGAAGGGACATTAACCGATCGCGGATTGGCCGACGTAGGTCGCGGGCGACCAATCAGGGCCCGCCATGACGTCACCGAGTGCCCCGGGCGACGCCAACGTCAGAGTTGATCTGACCTTGGAAGCGACAGGACGCGCCTCGGTCTGCTCTCAAGGATTGGAGGCTCTGCAAGCCTTATTCAGTGGATTGAACTAGCCATCGCAGCCCACCATAGTTATTGAAGACCCTGCGCTTCTGGGAAGCAAAAGAGGGACCAAGTTCATTGAGCAGAGAAGTGCCAAACTTGGAAAATAGTCGGCGACGACGCTGGGCGGCGCCGCTGGCTGGACATTGAGGTCTGGAAGTTGCAGCGGGCAGGCCTAGCTGTGACTGGGGTCACATCCACTGAGAATCTTGGAAGGACGACACCGTGCCTAGGACAAGGAGCAACGCCTTGTGGGAGAGGCGAGTGTGGGGAAAAATAGTGATTAGCTCAGCGCCCATTGATGAACCAGGATTGGGGCAGCTGAATCTCAGGGATTGGAACGGGGACGACGCTAAGGCTCCACGACACCTGAGGACCTGTGGAACGTCCTGGATCGTCAAGGATCGACCCAAGGAAGCGTGGGAACCTCACACCATCGAGGGACAGGCGTCGTGAGCCAGGAATGTAAGGTAGATCATTTTCCCTCCCATTACCCCTTGTATGAGTAGGCTAGTTAGGCCACAATATTTACTGGTGTATGTGGCAGCAAGACTTTATTACTTTAATAGTAGAATAGGCTGCAAGGCAGCTTGAGTCCAGGACTGGCAGAGAGGACAGTGTGTATGGATGGCAGGACAGTGAAGAAGAGGCGCCGACGTGGTGAAGAGGCCCTCCTGTGAGAGTGTGAGACTCCTGTCTTTCTGCCCAGTTGAAGGAGGGTTGGAAGTCGTGGAAGAAGAGGCTGACGATCTCCAGACTCATTATCCATATTTCCATATTCATGTATTACTTGTGATTGTGTGTGTGTGTTCATGTAATTTGCATCAGTAAATCCACACATTTTACCACTGTGTTTGAGTGTGCCTCCATTTATGATATTTCTCTATGAGCATACATTTCTGGCTACAAACAATATATAAAACACCCACTGAACTGCATTGCTGGGGTGCAGATATAATAACCCAGCTGGCGACCTTGCTAAGAGGAAGATAGAGAAGACAGGTGGGAAAGGAGTTCCTGCAACCTTTTTTGTCTGGCAGGCAAGACTCAGGGAGGTTATGGTTATAAGGTAACCCTGAGTCTTCCTTCACTCCCCCACGGGTCTAGGCCGGAATTGTTAACAGCAATTTCCCCGTGTTCGACTGAAGGGCTTCCAGGGTGAAACAGTGGCACCCCTTTGTGGTGGAAGCAAAGACCTGCGGAGGTGGGCATTGTTGGTCCTCTCCCGTGTGACCAGGGAGGTTCCGGTGAATCCCGGGAGTCGGAGGGGCTGAGTATTTGGGTCTTGAGCCCCTAGCAGCCGAGTGTTAGCAGAGCCCCGGACCACCCCACCCCCACGTGACAACACACACACACACACACACACACACACACACACACACACACACACACACACACACACACACACACACACACACACACACACACACACACACACACACACACACACACACACACACACACACACACACAGCGTTCAGGAACCTGTGTAAGGAATCATTCAGAATCTTGTACACCACATATGTAAGACCAATCCTGGAGTATGCGGCCCCAGCATGGAGCCCGTACCTTGTCAAGCACAAGACGAAGCTGGAAAAAGTCCAAAGGTATGCCACTAGAATAGTCCCAGAACTAAGAGGCATGAGTTACGAGGAAAGGCTGCGGGAAATGCACCTTACGACACTGGAAGACAGAAGAGTAAGGGGAGACATGATCACAACCTACAAAATCCTCAGAGGAATCGACCGGGTAAACAAGGATAAACTATTCAACACTGGTGGGACGCGAACAAGGGGACACAGGTGGAAACTGAGTACTCACATGAGCCACAGAGACGTTAGAAGGAACTTTTTCAGTGTCAGAGTAGTTAACGGATGGAATGCATTAGGCAGTGATGTGGTGGAGGCTGACTCCATACACAGTTTTAAATGTAGATATGATAGAGCCCAGTAGGCTCAGGAATCTGTACACCAGTTGATTGACAGTTGAGAGGCGGGACCAAAGAGCCAAAGCTCAACCCCCGCAAGCACAAATAGGTGAGTACAAATAGGTGAGTACACACACACACACACACAACACAAAAGGGTGACAGACAAGAGGGACTGAACTACAGGCCAGTGGCCTTAACTTGTATACCATGCAAGGTGATGGAGAAGATTGTGAGAAAAAACCTAGTAACACATCTGGAGAGAAGAGACTTCGTGACAACCCATCAACATGGATTCAGGGAGGGTAAATCTTGCCTTAAAGGATTGATAGAATTCTACGATCAGGTGACAAAGATTAAACAAGAAAGAGAAGGGTGGGCGGACTGCATTTTTTTGGACTGTCGGAAAGCCTTTGACACAGTACCCCATAAAAGGTTGATGCATAAGCTGGAGAAACAGGCAGGAGTAACTGGTAGGGCGATCCAGTGGATAAGGGAGTACCTAAACAATAGGAAGCAGAGAGTTACAGTGAGGGGTGAGACCTCAGACTGGCATGAAGTCACCAGTGGAGTCCCACAGGGCTCTGTACTTGGACCTATCCTGTTTCTGATATACGTAAATGATCTCCCAGAGGGAATAGACTCATTCCTCTCAATGTTTGCTGACGACGCCAAAATTATGAGAAGATTAAGACAGAGGAGGACAGCTTGAGGCTTCAAGAAGACCTGGACAAGCTGCAGGAATGGTCGAACAAATGGCTGTTAGAGTTTAATCCAAGCAAATGTAATGTAATGAAGATAGGGGTAGGAAGCAGGAGACCAGATACAAGGTATCACTTGGGAGATGAAATACTTCAAGAGTCCGAGAAAGAGAAAGACCTGGGGGTTGATATCACGCCAGACCTGTCCCCTGAAGATCATATCAAGAGAATAACAGCAGCAGCATATGCCCGGTTGGCTAACATAAGAACGGCCTTTAGAAACTTGTGTAAGGAATCTTTCAGGACATTAAATACCACATATGTCAGACCAATCCTGGAGTATGCGGCACCAGCATGGAGTCCATATCTAGTCAAGCATAAGACTAAAATGGAAAAGGTTTAAAGGTTTGCCACCAGACTAGTACCCGAGCTGAGAGGTATAAGCAGTGCAGAAGCACTAAGTGTGCTACTCTCTATGGTGTATAACAGGTCACTGGAAACAGGAGACCTACCGGAAAGTTGGAAGACACCTAACGTAGTCCCAATATACAAGAAGGGGTGACAGGCTAGAGGCACTGAACTACAGGCTAACCCTAACTTGTATACCATGCAAGGTGATGGAGAAGATCGCGAGGAAAAGGCTCGTAGAGCATCTGGAGGGAAATTACTTTGTAATGCACCCCTAACAATGGTTCAGAGATGGTAAATCGCATCTCCTAGGTTTAATAATGCAATAATGCCCAGAATGCATTTTCTTGGACTGTCAGAAAGCTTTTGACACAGTACTACAGTACTCCATAAAAGGCTGTTACAAAAGTTGGAGCAACAGGCAGGAGTAAAAGGTAAGGTGCTCCAGTGGATAATGGAGTATCTAAGCAACAGGAAACAGCGAGTAACTGTGAGAGGGAGACTTCAGAGTGGCGAGATGTCACCAGTGGAGTCCCACAGGGCTCTGAACTTGGACCCATCCTGTTTCTAATATATGCAAACACTCTTCCAGAGGGTATAGACTCGTTCCTCTCATTTTTTGCTGATGCAAAAATTATGAGAAGAATCAATACAGATGATGGTAGACAGAGGCATCAGGAAAACCTGGACAAGGTGGAGGAATGGTCTAGAAAATGGCTACCAAAGTTCATCTCCGGAAAGTGTAAGGTAATGAAATTAGGCAAAGGAAGCAGAAGGCTGAACATAAGGTACCATCTGGGAGGTGAAATCCTGCAAGAGTCAAATAGAAAGAAAGATCTAGGAGTATGATATCACACCGAACCTGTCCCCAGAGACCCACATCAAAAGGACATCATCAGCGGCATATGCTAGACAGGCCAGCATGATACCTGCCTTTAGAAACTAATGTAATGAATCGTTCAGGCCCCTTTATACAACTTATATCAGGTGAATCCTGGAATATGCAGCTCGAGCGTGAAGTCCATACCTAATTAATCATTTACCTTGTTTCTCCCTCCCTCAATCTCCCTCTCTCCCTCACTCCCTCCCTCTCTCCCACACAATCCCTCCACCTGTTTATCCCTCCCTCGCCGTACCACCCCTCTTATAATATACACACCCACACACACCCACACACACATGATGGACTATGTCACCCAAAAATGTCAGGAGGCTGTGAGCAGGTTTGTCCCAGCCCGACAGGAAAAAACAGAGAAGCAATGGAAGAATCCGTGGTTTAATAGGGAATGTATGAAAGCAAAGGAGCTGAACAAAAGGGCATGGAGGAACTTCCGTAATAACAGAACACCAGAAAGTAGAGAGAGATACCAGAGAACCAGGAACGAGTATGTTAGTGTGAGAAGAGCAGCTGAGAAAAGGTATGAAAATGATATAGCTAATAAAGCCAAGACCGAACCAAAGCTACTACACAGTCACATCAGGAGGAAGACAACAGTGAAGGAACAGGTGATGAAACTTAGGGTGGGCGAGGACAGGTACACAGAGAATGACAAAGAGGTGTGTGAAGAACTCAACAAAAGGTTCCAGGAGGTCTTTACAATAGAACAGGGAGAAGTCACGGCGCTAGGAGAGGTGGCAGCAAACCAGGTGACCTTGGAAAGGTTCGAAATTACAAGAGATGAGGTCAAGAAGCACCTATTGGAGCTGGATGTGAGAAAAGCTGTAGGGCCAGATGGAATCTCACCATGGGTATTGAAAGAGTGTGCAGGAGCACTTTGCTTGCCACTCTCCATAGTGTATAGTAGGTCACTGGAAAAGGGAGACCTACCAGAAGTATGGAAGACTGCTAATGTAGTACCAATATTTTTTTAAAAAGGGTGACAGACAAGAGGCACTGAACTACAGGCCAGTATCCTTGACTTGTATACCATGCAAGGTGATGGAGAAGATCGTGAGAAAAAAACTGGTAGCACATCTGGAGAGAAGGGACTTCGTGACAAATCGACAACATGGGTTCAGGGAGGGTACATCTTGCCTGATTGGCTTAATAGAATTCTATGACCAGGTAACACAGATTAAGCAAGAAAGAGAGGGCTGGGCGGACTGCATTTTCTTGGATTGTCGGAAAACCTGTGACACAGTACCGCATAAGAGGCTGGTACATAAGCTGGAGAGACAGGCAGGTGTAGCTGGTAAGGTGCTCCTGTGGATAAGGGAGTACCTAAGCAATAGGAAGCAGTGAGTTACGGTGAGGGGTGAGACCTCCGATTGGCGTTAAGTCACCAGTGGAGTCCCACAGGGCTCTGTACTCGGTCCTATCTTGTTTCTCATATATGTAAATGATCTCCCGGAGGGTATAGATTCATTTCTCTGTTCATTTCATGTTTGCGGACGATGCCAAAATTATGAGAAGGATTAAGACAGAAGAGGACTGTTTGAGGCTTCAAGAAGACCTAGACAAACTGCAGTAATGGTCGAACAAGTGGTTGTTAGAGTTTAACCCAACCAAATGTAACATAATGAAGATAGGTGTAGGGGAGCAGGAGGCCATATACAAGGTATCATCTGGGAGAGGAAATTCTTCAGGAGTCAGAGAAAGAAAAAGACTTGAGAGTTGATATCACTCCAGACCTGTCTCCTGCAGCACATATCAATTTAGAAGATAACATCAGTGGCATATGCCAGGCTGGCCAACATACGAACGGCATTCAGAAATTTGTGTAAAGAATCATTCAGAACTTTGTATACCACATATGTCAGGCCAATCCTGGAGTATGCAGCCCAGCATGGAGTCCATATCTAGTCAAGGATAAGACTAAACTGGAAAAGGTTCAAAGATTTGCCACCAGACTAATACCCAAGCTGAGAGGTATGAGCTACGAGGAGAGACTACGGGAATTAAACCTCACTTCGTTGGAAGACAGAAGAGTTAGGGGGGACATGGTCACCACATTCAAGATTCTCAAGGGAATTGATAGGGTAGATAAAGACAGGCTATTTAACACAAGGGGCACACGCACAAGGGGACACAGGTGGAAACTGAGTGCCCAAATGAGGTACAGAGATATTAGAAAGAACTTTTTTTTAGTGTCAGAGTGGTTGACAAATGGAATGCATTAGGAAGTGATGTGGTTGAGGCTGACTCCATACACAGTTTCAAGTGTAGATATGATAGAGCCCAATCGGCTCAGGAATCTGTACACCTGTTGATTGACGGTTGAGAGGCGGGACCAAAGAGCCAGAGCTCAATCCCTGCAAGCACAACTAGGTGAGTACAACTAGGTGAGTACACACACACACACACACACACACACACACACACACACACACACACACACACACACAGGGGGCCTCGTAGCCTGGTGGATAGCGCGCAGGACTCGTAATTCTGTGGCGCGGGTTCGATTCCCGCACGAGGCAGAAACAAATGGGCAAAGTTTCTTTCACCCTGAATGCCCCTGTTACCTAGCAGTAAATATGTACCTGGGAGTTAGTCAGCTGTCAGGGGCCGCTTCCTGGGGTGTGTATGTGTGTAGTGTGGAGAGAAAAAAAAGTAGGTAGTAAACAGTTGATTGACAGTTGAGAGGCGGGCCAACAGAGCAAAGCTCAATCCCCGCAAACACAACTAGGTGAATACTCACATTCACTCACACATCCCACTCACACACTCCCACTCACACACACTCACTCACACATCCCTCTCCCACTCACTCACAAACACACACTCAAGTATCACTAACATGATTTGACACCTAGGTGAGGATGTGACCATACTCCTGTCGGTCAAACCCCTCTCCCTCCTATCTGACACTCTTCCCTCTCTCTCTTTTAACTCCTTCCCTCCCTTTCCCACTTACCCCCTATCTCCTTCCCTCTTTCTCGCTCACACTGTATCTCTATCTCTCTCCTTCTCCCTCTCTCTCTCTCTCTCTCTCTCTCTCTCTCTCTCTCTCTCTCTCTCTCTCTCTCTCTCTCTCTCTCTCTCTCTCTCTCTCTCTCTCTCTCTCTCTCTCTCTCTCTCTCTCTCTCTCTCTCTCTCTCTCTCTCTCTCTCTCTCTCTCTCTCTCTCTCTCTCCTCTCTCTCCTCTCTCTCTCTCTCTCTCTCTCTCTCTCTCTCTCTCTCTCTCTCTCTCTCTCTCTCTCTCTCTCTCTCTCTCTCTCTCTCTCTCTCTCTCTCTCTCCCTCTCTCTCTCTCTCTCTCTCTCTCTCTCTCTCTCTCTCTCTCTCTCTCTCTCTCTCTCTCTCTCTCTCTCTCTCTCTCTCTCTCTCTCAATCTTTCTCTCTCTCTGTCCTTCTCCTGGCAAACCCTATCACGAAGTAGTAGGAACATGGACAAACATGGCAGCGAGAAGTACCAAGGGAACAAGAGGGGGGGGGAGCCAATATGACCATATGAAGGAAATGTTCGCCCAAGTTTTGGTGGATAACTGGATATCATTTCCACATGCAGGAAATGAATAATACAATTAGCAACTTGCAAAGTGAGATGACAGCAGCAAAGGAGGAGAATATAACCCTCAAACAGAACAATACTGAGGCTGAGACTTGGATAATCATCCAAAGAGAAATTGGAAATGGTACATTGGAAGGGAATGCCATTGTATAAGCAGCATTTACACAAATGCTAAAAAAAAGAACTTGGAAGCAATGTCCTCAGTGAGTGAGGTAGCCATGAAAGCAGCCACCTCACAGGAAGCAGCAAGGTCCAAAATTCAGCTGCTGGAAAGAAAAAGATCAGTGGTAGCTGTGGGTATTAAAGTGCAGAAAGGCTCCAGTAGGACAGAATGGAATGATAATGACAGAGCAGCAGTGAATGAAATACTTAAGGGGGTAGAGATGGAAGAGGCAGAACATGGCAATGAGAAGGTCTTCAGGTTAGGCTGGTACAACAAGGACAGAGATCGCATGATAAAGATAGATTTTGCAAATGAGACCACAAATGAGAGGATTATAACAAAGAAAAACCAACTGCAATATGTGGGAGAATTAAAAAAAAAATATTCCTCCAGAGGAACATGACAAGGGAGGAGAGAGCCATGGTGGCAGAAGCAAGGATGAAGCGCAGGGTGAGAGGAGAAAACCAGGAAATCACAGCTCGCCAACACAACATCCCCATAGGTGAGGGGGAACACAAAACCAGCAACCCAGTAACACCAGAGTGAAGGGCAACTCCACTCTCCTCTCCATAGAAACTCCGCCCCCCTACCCCAAACACTCCCAGCCCCCACTTAAATGCTCAGCCAACCCTCCCTCCCCCCAAAACCCCATTCCCACCCTGTAACCTTTCCCTCACACCATGTCCACCCTCCCCCCTTTCCTTCCCTGTCCTCCCTCCCCCTTCATCTCATACCCTTCCTGTCCCCCCTTCACTTGGCCCACACCCCCCACCCCAGTATCCTCTGAGACCCTGTTATCTACCTCACAAATCAGCACACATATGAAACAGCTTCCCTCATCAACAGAACGCTCACCAAGAAGGGGGACTTAAGAAGGAACAGAAGAAAATGAGTCTCAATGCAATGTACACTAACATAGATGGGATTACAAATAAAAGAAATGAACTTGGGAATGGGCACTAGAAGAAAACCCAGACATAATAGCACTCACATAAACAAATCTAACTAATACTATAACAAATACAGTGTTTACACAGGACTATTGTGTTGTGAGGAAAGAGAGGGAAGGAAGAAGAGGTGGTGGTGTAGCTGTGCTGGTAAGAAAAGGCTGGGGTTATGAGGAGACGGTTATTCAAGTCTGTGAAGGTTTCAGTGACTACATAACAGGTACCATAGCAACTGGAGGATAAAAAATTATAGTCGTAATCTTATATATAACCCTCACCAAATGACAGAAGACTCAGACATGAATATGATAGAAACAACATGGCCACCAATAACATAATAGAGAGAGAGCAGCTTCTGTCTCTAGCAGGAATGGATCTGGACTACTAATCATGGAAGACTTCAACCACGGGAAGATAGACTGGGAGAACAGATAATATGGAGGACCAGATACATGGAGACCTAAGTTGCTGGACGTGGCAACAAGAAATTTTCAAAGCCAACACATCAAGGGACCGCCAAGAATGAGAGGGGAGGATGAACCAGCCATACTTGATCCGATATTTACCCTAAATGAGTGGGATATAAGGGAAGTTAAGTGGGAACACCCTTGGGAATGAGTGATCACAGTGCATTGTTCATTGAATACCTGGTAGAGCTAGGAATTATCTCCCTCAAAAAACAAACAAACTTGGAAACGAAGAGCTGGCAAACCAAAAGGGGAAGTATGAGGAGATGAGAAGTTTACTAAGGGATACACCATGGGACACAGACTTCAGTGATAAGCTTGAACAAAACATGATGGACTATGTTACCCAAAAGTGTCAGGAGGCAGTAAACAGGTTTATCCCCACCCAAAAGAAAAAATCCGAGAGGCAAGAGAAGAATCCATGGTTTAATTGGGCATGTATGGAAGCAAAAGAACTGAACAAAAAGGCGTGGAGGAACTTCCGAAATAACAGAACACCAGAAAGCAGCGAGAGATACCAGAGAGCCAGGAATGAGTACGGTAGTGTGAGAAGAGAAGCAGAGAAAAATTATGAAAATGATATAGCAAACAAAGCCAAGACCGACCCAAAGCTACTTCACAATCACATCAGGAGGATAACAACAGTGATAGAACAGGTAATGAAACTTAGAATAGGCGAGGATAAGTATACAGAGAATGACAAAGAGGTTTATGAAGAACTCAACATGAGGTTCCACGAGGCTTTCACAATAGAACAAGGTGAGGTCACTGTACTAGGAGAGGAGGGCAGTAAACCAGGCGGCCTTGGAAGGGTTCGAAATTACGAGAGATGAGGTAAAGAGACACATATTAGATCTGAATGTGAGAAAGGCTGTTGGTCCAGATGGGATCTCACCATGGGTATTGAAAGAGTGTGCAGAGGCAATTTGCTTGCCCCTCTCCATAGTGTATAGTAGGTCACTGAAGAAGGGAGACCTACACGAAATTTAGAAGATGGCTAATGTGGTCCCAATGTGCAAAAAAGGTGACAGACAAGAGGCACTGAACTACAGGCCAGTGTCCTGGACTTGTATACCATGTTAGGTGATGGAGAAAATCGTGAGTAAAAACCTAGTAACACATTTAGATAGAAGGGACTTCGTGACAAGTCGCCAACATGGGTTCAGGGAAGGTAAATCTTGACTTACTGGCTTAATAGAGTTCTACAACCAAGTAATAAAGAATAAGCAAGCAAGTGAAGGGTTGGCGGACTACATTTTCTTGGACTGCCGGAAAGCCTTTGACACAATACCCCATGAGAGGCTGGTACATTAGCTGGAGAGACAGGCAGGAGTAACTGCTAAGGTGCTCCAGTGCATAAGGGAGTACCTAAGCAATAGGAAGCAGAGAGTTACTGTGAGTTGTGAGACTTCAGATTAACGTGAAGTCACCAGTGGGCTCTGGTCATCTCAGGACTCTGTACTCGGTTCTATCCTTTTTCCTGATATATGTAAATGATCTCCCAGAGGGTATAGGCTCATTCCTCTCAATGTTTGCTGACGACGCCAAAATTATGAGAAGGATTAAGACAGAGGAGGACAGCTTGAGGCTTCAAGAAGACCTGGACAAGCTGCAGAAATGTTCAAACAAATGGTTGTTAGAGTTTAACCCCAAGCAAATGTAATGCAATGAAGATAGGTGTAGGGAGCAGGAGACCAGATACAAGGTATAATTTGGGAGATGAAATACTTCAAGAGTCTTTTGCACTTATCCGTTCCATTCCCCCATCTTATTCTTAGACAACAAACTCGTCATAGGAGTGGATTCGGTGAAAAAATGCTTACAAAACTTCCGATAGTGTCCGATCATACCTAACATACTGATCGTACCTCAACAACTCTTTCTTACCTTTGGGTACTGGAAAATTATTGATGGCTTCAACCTCCGTCCTCCCTGGAGCAACTTCACCTTGCCCTTCCACACAACCTAGGTACTAAAGTCGGGCTCTCTCACACTCACTCTTTGCCAAAGTTAATTGTCATATTGGCCCTTTCTAATTGGGCTAACAAATCCTGTGGTCGGTCTACATTCTCCCTCCAGGAGACTGCAAAAACAACAATGTCGTCATGTACACTGCAGAACCCGCTGCGCCTTGCAACACCTAGTTCATCACCCGTTGGAAACATGTTCATCCTCTAAATGACCCAACTTCTCTCACACCTTGGCTAGGCTGTCCGTGTTGGACACCTTCGCTCCATCAGCCCTCTCATAACTTAATGCTGTCCTCCTCCGTTTCTTCTTCTTGCATTCCACACGTCAAGAGTTAGACTTTTATTGTCTGTACCTCCTCTGACGTCCTCATACTTCGGTTAATCGTCCTCACTATTCAGTCTGTTGCTATCATGCTTCAGTCTCTCGTCATCATTCTTCAGTCTGTCGTATTTGTCGACGATCCCTTCTTCCGTCTCTTCATTAATCTGTAACTTTATCTGCTTTGACTTCCATCGGACCTTCGACTTTTTTCTTCTCCTCCATGCTTGCACTATCATTTTCTTCTCCCGCTCTGCTCTACTACACAACTCCAATGCTTCCCATTCATCACTTCCTCGTTCCCTCAAAGCTTCCTCAAGTACTGAACTAAACTCGACTGTACTCGACCGTACTTGTTGCTCTACCTCTTCTAGAGTGTCAGTAAGCATTTCTCCGCACATACTATTTCTTCTCACTTCTTCTTCTTCTTCTTCTTGGCTATCACTCTTCTTAACTATCACTCCTTCACGCTTCCTGTGAAATGCTTCACCTTCTGACATCTCCCACAATTCAACTTCGTCATCCTCACACTTCTGTTCTTGTGGACAACTTGCAAGTCCACACTCTCCTTCACCCTTGTTCATCACAGTTATCTCCACTTTCTGGCTCTCAAATTCAGCAGGCTGGGCTCTAATCAGGTCCACTCTGTTTATATTCTTCTTCTCTGGCAGGGGTCATCTTCACTTCTGACCTCGCCATCCCTTCATCTTCACAAGATGGACCGTCTCTACACAGTCCTGCTAACTCCATATCAGTCTCTTCCTTCAGTGGATTCGATACTATCACATATTCTCCAGTGTCTCCCTCGTCGGCAACCTCTGCCCTCGTCACTACACAGGCAGGGTATACAATGACCTGGCTGTTCTCTGACTCATCTTCTAGGATGAGGTCCACTCTATCAGGTGTCGCATCAGTACCGTGGCCCTTATGGCACTCTACTGGCACGGCTTCCGCTATCAGTTCCGGTAACACCTTCGACCCACACAAGTAATTACCCAGGATCACTTTTATCCCTGGAACAGGTTTGTCAGGACATACTCCCAACATCACCTCCGTCGACAGGTAATCTGACTTCAGTCTGACAGCACATATGGGCATACACTTTTATCTTCCGACTGCCAGCTACAAGTCAATCATCAGCGTTCTGGCTTCTCAGAATCAGGCTCCGATTCACTCCCGTATCTCTGAGGATACTTAGTTCAACTACATGTTGGTCTCCTATGCTGATGCAGTCTTTACTGGTGAACGGACCATACCTCTCGTTCACTAAGCTTCCTTTCTCAGTTTGTCCTTTATTAATCTCACACATGACTCCTTATGTCCCTTGCGCCTTCAGCCTGAAGTCTCCAAAGGAATTTGTTGACTTACTGCGGGGAACACGGGCCACAGGGATAAGAGCCTCGTTGGACGTAGAATCACTGTTTACCAACGTACCTGTGGATGAAACAATCGGGATGATAGCCGACAGAGTGTATCGTGATCCGGCCTGTATTCCTCTTGACATACCAGAAAACATTCTAAAGAAACTACTCCAAGCTTGTACTAACGAGGCACCCTTCTTGAGCCCGGATGGGCACATGTATAAGCAAGTAGATGGGGTCGCCATGGGTTCTCCCCTCGGTGTCCTGTTTGCGAACTTCTACATGGGTACCATCGAACAAAAGGTCTTAATCGACATGAACTTGAAACCGGCCATATACTGCAGGTATGTTGACGACATTTTTACACAGGTACCTGATGTTAGACATCTGCAGGAGCTGAAGGAGGCATTTGAGCGGAATTCTGTTTTGCGTTTCACTTACGAGATGGAGAAGGATGGGAAGCTGCCCTTTCTAGATGTAACAGTCATGGAAAGGAGCGGAGGTTTCCACACTGCAGTCTACACTAAGGAAACAAACACAGGAATGTGCTTCAATGCCAACAGTGACTGCCCAGACAGGTACAAGAGGAGGGTCGTTAACGCTTATGTCGACCGTGCTCTCAGCCACAGCTCAGGATGGAAGCAAGTCGATGAAGAACTCTGTAGGGTAAGGCAGGTCCTAGTCAACAACGGTTTCTCCAATGGTTTCGTTGAAGACATCATAAGAAGAAAGGTGAAACGCCTTGCAACCTCTGAAGAGACAACTAACACAACACCTGTACCCCCTATTAGACTTTTTTACAGGAACTTCTTTTCCACAGCTCATGAAACGGAGGAAAGGGTCCTGAAAGATATTGTTGATAGGAACGTTATCCCTACAGATAAAAATCAGAAGATACAATTGACGATTTACTATAAAACCAAAAAAACGGCCAACCTACTAATGAGAAACTCTCCAGACACAAAGCGGAACGCTTTAATAGAGACCAATGTCGTCTATGCCTTCAAATGCCTGCCCGTGCGGCCATGCACGGGAAGACCAATACGGCAGCCATGGTCTCATCTGTCGTAAGACACAGGGAAAGATTGCCAGACATGAAGCAGTCAATGACATCATCAAGAGAAGTTTGGCTTCAGCTGGGTGCCCAGCACAAAGGGAACCTCAGTTGTGCAGGCCTGACAACAGCCAAAAACGCCCAGATGGAGTCACCCTGCAGCCGTGGAGGGAAGGTAAATAGGTCGTGCGGGACTACACGTGTGCATCTACATTGGCTGATACCTATCTACCTTAGAGCACAGCTGAGGGAGGCGGGGCGGCCACCTTCAGGGAGACCCAGAAAACTAACAAGTACAGGGACCTAGAACGTTGTTACAGGTTCGTGCCAATAGGCTCTGAGACTCTGGGCGCCTGGGGTAAATGTGCACTTAAGTTCCTGAAGGAGCTGGGCGAGGAACTCATTGGGAAGACTAAAGACCCAAGAGCGGCCAGTTTCATGTTCCAGCGCCTCAGTGTCACTGTTCAGAGGGGAAATGCGTGCTGTATCTTGGGTACGCACCCGACCCCCAAAGAGCTGGACGAGGTCTTTGAACACTGATTGGTATATTGTTATATAAGTGTGTGTTTTCTGTAAACTGCGGCATTGCAATAAAATCAAATAAAAAAAATAATAGGGGTGGTAGGAGAGGAAAAGATTAAATTATTTAGTGAGAATCCACATGGTCTTCTTTGAACACTTTTTATTTCCTTCTTCGAGGAAGGGGGTCCCTTTAATTAAACTAGTGGTAAAACCCCTATATATATATATATATATATATATATATATATATATATATATATATATATATATATATATATATATATATGTCGTACCTAGTAGCCAGAACTCACTTCTCAGCCTACTAATCAAGGCCCGATTTGCCTAATAAGCCAAGTTTTCCTGAATTAATATATTTACTATAATTTTTTTCTTATGAAATGATAAAGCAACCCTTTTCTCTATGTATGAGGTCAATTTTTTTTTATTGGAGTTAAAATTAACGTAGATATATGACCGAACCTAACCAACCCTACCTAACCTAACCTAACCTATATTTATAGGTAAGGTTAGGTTAGGTAGCCAAAAAAAGCTAGGTTAGGTTAGGTTAGGTAGGTTAGGTAGACGAAAAAACATTAATTCATGAAAACTTGGCTTATTAGGCAAATCGGGCCTTGAATAGTAGGCTGAGAAGTGCGTTCTGGCTATTAGGTACGACATATATATATATATATATATATATATATATATATATATATATATATATATATATATATATATATATTCGAACAAGCCTGAATGGTCCCTAGGACTATATGCGACTGAAAACTCACACCTCAGATGTGACTCGAACCCATACTGCCAGGAGCAATGCAACTGGTATCTACAGGACGCCTTAATCCGCTTGACCATCACAACCGGACGTAAGGAAGTGATAGCCGAAGCTATTTGAACCACTTCCCAGCAGGCACTCGGATGGTAATCTTGGGCATAGCGTTTTATCAAATCACCTCATTCTTTGGGGGCACGATTCAAGCGGATTAAGGCGTCCTGTACATACCAGTTGCATTGCTCCTGGCAGTATGGGTTCGAGTCACTCTGGGGTGTGAGTTTTCAGTAACTTCTGGGGTATGAGTTTTCAATCACTTCTGAGGTGTGAGTTTTTCATATATATATATATATATATATATATATATATATATATATATATATATATATATATATATATATATATATATATATATATATATATATATATATATATATATATATATATACATATATATATATATATATATATATATATATATATATATATATATATATATATATATATATATATATATATATATATATATATATACATATATATATATATATATATATATATATATATATATATATATATATATTTAATTATAGTTTTTCACATATATATATATATATATATATATATATATATATATATATATATATATATATATATATATATATATATATATGTAAATATATGTCGTACCTAGTAGCCAGAACGCACTTCTCAGCCTACTATGCAAGGCCCGATTTGCATAATTAGCCAAGTTTCCAGGAATTAATTGTTTTTCCACTACCAAACCTACCTAACCTAACTTTTTGGGCTACCTAACCTAACCTAACCTATAAAGATAGGTTAGGTTAGGTTAGGTAGGGTTGGTTAGGTTTGGTCATATATCTACGTTAATTTTAACTCCAATAAAAAAAAATTGACCTCATACATAATGAAATGGGTAGCTTTATCATTTCATAAGAAAAAAATTAGAGAAAATATATTAATTCAGGAAAACTTGGCTTATTAGGCAAATCGGGCCTTGCATAGTAGGCTGAGAAGTGCGTTCTGGCTACTAGGTACGACATATATATATATATATATATATATATATATATATATATATATATATATATATATATATATATATATATATTATTATTAAATATGACCGAAAAAGTAAGATTAATAATTCTAACACGAATTTTCTCAATCTTTCGTACATTTCTTTTCACTGTTGGAGGTAAATCAAAAATCAATTCTCCAAAATTCATTTTTATTTCTAGTCTGACGCGACACGAGCGCGTTTCGTAAAACTTATTACATTTTCAAAGACTTTTAGTTCACAAATACACAACTGAATAGAACTTATGCATCTCCGATATTATATCTACATTTGAGTGAGGTGGAAGGGGTGATGTGGCATTAACACAAGACACTCACACCCACTTGGGTGTGAGTATGGGTTCGAGTATGGGTTCGAGTCACTTCTGGGGTGTGAGTTTTCAGTTGCATATTGTCCTGGGGACCATTCAGGCTTGTTCGCATTTGTGTTCCTCACGTGTGCCCCAAAGAATGAGGTGATTTGGTAAAATGCTATGCCCAAGATAACTATCCGAGTGCCGGCGGTGGGGTGGTTCATATAGCCTCGGCTATCACCTCATTATGTCCGGTCGTGATGGTCAAGTGGATTAAGGCGTCTTGTACATACCAGATGCGTTGCTTCTGGGAGTATGGGTTCGAGTCACTTCTGGGGTGTGAGTTTTCAGTTGCATATGTCCTGGGGACCATTCAGGCTTGTTCGCATTTGTGTTCCTCACGTGTGCCCCAAAGAATGAGGTGATTTGGTAAAATGCTATGCCCAAGATAACTATCCGAGTGCCGGCGGTGGGGTGGTTCATATAGCCTCGGCTATCACCTCATTATGTCCGGTCGTGATGGTCAAGTGGATTAAGGCGTCTTGTACATACCAGTTGCGTTGCTTCTGGGAGTATGGGTTCGAGTCACTTCTGGGGTGTGAGTTTTCAGTTGCATATTGTCCTGGGGACCATTCAGGCTTGTTCGCATTTGTGTTCCTCACGTGTGCCCCAAAGAATGAGGTGATTTGGTAAAATGCTATGCCCAAGATTACTATCCGAGTGCCGGCGGTGGGGTGGTTCAAATAGCCTCGGCTATCACCTCATTATGTCCGGTCGTGATGGTCAAGTGGATTAAGGCGTCTTGTACATACCAGTTGCGTTGCTTCTGGGAGTATGGGTTCGAGTCACTTCTGGGGTGTGAGTTTTCAGTTGCATATTGTCCTGGGGACCATTCAGGCTTGTTCGCATTTGTGTTCCTCACGTGTGCCCCAAAGAATGAGGTGATTTGGTAAAATGCTATGCCCAAGATTACTATCCGAGTGCCGGCGGTGGGGTGGTTCAAATAGCCTCGGCTATCACCTCATTATGTCCGGTCGTGATGGTCAAGTGGATTAAGGCGTCTTGTACATACCAGTTGCGTTGCTTCTGGGAGTATGGGTTCGAGTCACTTCTGGGGTGTGAGTTTTCAGTTGCATATTGTCCTGGGGACCATTCAGGCTTGTTCGCATTTGTGTTCCTCACGTGTGCCCCAAAGAATGAGGTGATTTGGTAAAATGCTATGCCCAAGATTACTATCCGAGTGCCGGCGGTGGGGTGGTTCAAATAGCCTCGGCTATCACCTCATTATGTCCGGTCGTGATGGTCAAGTGGATTAAGGCGTCTTGTACATACCAGTTGCGTTGCTTCTGGGAGTATGGGTTCGAGTCACTTCTGGGGTGTGAGTTTTCAGTTGCATATTGTCCTGGGGACCATTCAGGCTTGTTCGCATTTGTGTTCCTCACGTGTGCCCCAAAGAATGAGGTGATTTGGTAAAATGCTATGCCCAAGATTACTATCCGAGTGCCGGCGGTGGGGTGGTTCAAATAGCCTCGGCTATCACCTCATTATGTCCGGTCGTGATGGTCAAGTGGATTAAGGCGTCTTGTACATACCAGTTGCGTTGCTTCTGGGAGTATGGGTTCGAGTCACTTCTGGGGTGTGAGTTTTCAGTTGCATATTGTCCTGGGGACCATTCAGGCTTGTTCGCATTTGTGTTCCTCACGTGTGCCCCAAAGAATGAGGTGATTTGGTAAAATGCTATGCCCAAGATTACTATCCGAGTGCCGGCGGTGGGGTGGTTCAAATAGCCTCGGCTATCACCTCATTATGTCCGGTCGTGATGGTCAAGTGGATTAAGGCGTCTTGTACATACCAGTTGCGTTGCTTCTGGGAGTATGGGTTCGAGTCACTTCTGGGGTGTGAGTTTTCAGTTGCATATTGTCCTGGGGACCATTCAGGCTTGTTCGCATTTGTGTTCCTCACGTGTGCCCCAAAGAATGAGGTGATTTGGTAAAATGCTATGCCCAAGATTACTATCCGAGTGCCGGCGGTGGGGTGGTTCAAATAGCCTCGGCTATCACCTCATCATGTCCGGTCGTGATGGTCAAGTGGATTAAGGCGTCTTGTACATACCAGTTGCGTTGCTTCTGGGAGTATGGGTTCGAGTCACTTCTGGGGTGTGAGTTTTCAGTTGCATATTGTCCTGGGGACCATTCAGGCTTGTTCGCATTTGTGTTCCTCACGTGTGCCCCAAAGAATGAGGTGATTTGGTAAAATGCAATGCCCAAGATTACTATCCGAGTGCCGGCGGTGGGGTGGTTCAAATAGCCTCGGCTATCACCTCATTATGTCCGGTCGTGATGGTCAAGTGGATTAAGGCGTCTTGTACATACCAGTTGCGTTGATCTGGGAGTATGGGTTCGAGAAAATTCGTGTTAGAATTATTAATCTTACTTTTTCGGTCATATTTAATAATATATGTCTACAGGAAAGACTGCTACCAAAATATACTAATATTAAAGCGCACGACCCAGCAGCAAGGAATCAAGCCTTCACGATAAAATATCGCCAGGATCTGATTCGTGATCAGATATACAAGGCAGAGAATGAAATCAAAGACAACAAAACGCAACTACTTCATGCTACAAACGAGTGGAGAAATAGCAACATCGACGATAGTATCCGTACCCGCATTGAACAACACCTCGACATCCTCACAGACCAACATCACCTCAGCACTGAAACAAGGATTATCAAGAAACTAACAACATTATATGGAGGACCTATGGCAATTCCACGACCAAGAGATGGCTTCCTGAACCTTGCAGGAATTAACCTCACTGAGGACCAAGTCACTCTCCTAAATCTGGGCATAAACTGTCATGTTATGTCCAGACCGAGTGAGATGGCAAGGAAAGTAGAGTTGGAAATCCTGTTGGACGACATATTCGACCTCGAGACACAAAAGAAGGTCACTACCAAAGATACCTTACAAGCAGAACTTATTGCAGAAGGAGGAAAGAATCGAGGCAACTACAGAAGCACCATACTGTCCCCCGAGCTTAAAGCGGCAGCTAAAAGCCTTCGTGAGAACAAGGAGATAGTTGTCAGGAGAGGTGACAAGTCGCCAATATATGTCATTCTTAAAAAAGACGAATATCTGGCGAAAATGAACATCATACTCTCTGACCAAACTAAGTTCCAAAGGGTAACGAAGGACACTACAGCCGACTTAAAAGCAAAGGTCAACAAACTGATCGAAACTGTGAACGCCAAGAAATCCGGACTCCACCTGCCAAAGATCATTGGGGAATATAAACCTGGATATGCGTATGGAAATGTCAAGACGCACAAGCCTGGAAACCCACTTCGGCCAAACATTAGCCAGATACCCACACCCACGTACAGACTGGCGAAGCGACTCAACGGCCTGCTGACTTCTTATGTTCCTTGCGCCTTCAGCCTGAAGTCTCCAAAGGAATTTGTTGACTTACTGCGGGGCACACGGGCCACAGGGATAAGAGCCTCGTTGGACGTAGAATCGCTGTTTACCAACGTACCTGTGGACGAGACAATCGGAATGATAGCCGACAGAGTGTATCGTGATCCAGCCTGTACTCCTCTTGACATACCAGAAAATATTCTGAGGAAACTACTCCAAGCTTGTACTAAAGAGGCACCCTTCGTGAGCCCGGATGGGCACATGTATAAGCAAGTAGATGGGGTCGCCATGGGTTCTCCCCTAGGTGTCCTGTTTGCAAACTTCTACATGGGTACCATCGAGCAAAAAGTCTTAGTCGACATGAACTTGAAACAGGCCATATACTGCAGGTATGTTGACGACATTTTTACACAGGTACCTGATGTCAGACATCTGCAGGAGCTGAAGGAGGCATTTGAGCAGAGTTCCGTGCTGCGTTTCACTTACGAGATGGAAAAGGATGGGAAGCTGCCCTTTCTAGATGTAACAGTCATGGAAAAGGGCGGAGGTTTCCACACTGCAGTCTACACTAAGGAAACAAACATAGGAATGTGCCTAAATGCCAACAGCGACTGCCCAGACAGGTACAAGAGGAGTGTTGTTAACGCATATGTCGACCGTGCTCTCAGCCACAGCTCAGAATGGAAGCAAGTCGACGAAGAACTCTGTAGGGTAAGGCAGGTCCTAGTCAATAATGGCTTCTCCAATGGTTTCGTCGAAGACATCATAAGAAGGAAAGTGAAAAGCCATGCAACCTCTGAAGAGACAACTAACACAACACCTATACCCCCTATTAGACTATTTTACAGGAACTTCTTTTCCACAGCTCATAAAACGGAGGAAAGGGTCCTGAAAGATATTGTTAATAGAAACGTTATCCCTACAGACAAAAATCAGAGGATACAACTGACGATTTACTATAAAACCAGAAAAACGGCCAGCCTACTCATGAGAAACTCTCCAGACACAAAACAGAACGCTTTAAAAGAGACTAACGTCGTCTATGCCTTCAAATGCCCACTTGGGGACTGTAAGCTCCAAAAAACCCAGTATATAGGCAAGACAACAACATCTCAATAGATCGAATACTAATGACCCAAAGTGGATAACAAAAAATTTGAAGAACCTTATAGGTAAAAAGAGAGCTTGGTACAAAAGGATTAAAAATGGGGAGGTCACTTTAGAACAGGAATTCGTACAACTGGTTAGAAATGTTAAAAAAGAGATAAGGAAAGCAAAAAGAAACTATGAAGTTCGCATAGCAGGGCAAGCAAAGACAAATCCTAAAGGGTTTTTTCAGTTATATCGTACTAAGACTAGGGAAAGGATAGGTCCATTAAAAACTGAGACAGGTCAAATAACAGATAGTGATGAAGAGATGAGTAGTATTTTTAATAAATATTTTGTATCTGTATTTACTAAAGAGGAACTTAACAATATGCCTTCAGCCGAACAAGTCTATGTGGGTGGGGACGAGGACAGGTTGACGAGTTTAGCAGTTACCAGGGAGGATGTTCTTAAACAAATAGTAAAACTCAAACCAAACAAATCCCCAGGGCCGGATGAAGTGTTTGCCAGGGTGCTTAAAGAATGCAAAGAGGAGCTTTGTGACCCACTGTCAACCATATTTAATAAATCAATAGTCAGGCAGAGTGCCAGAGTTTTGGAAAATTGCTAATGTGATACCAGTTTTTAAGAAAGGAGATAGATCACTTGCGTCTAACTATCGACCAATTAGCCTAACGTCTATTGTGGGAAAGTTACTCGAATCCATAATAGCAAATAAAATTCGTCTTCATCTTGAAAAACATAAATTAATAATTGAGTCGCAACATGGTTTTATAAATGGCCGTTCATGTTTAACAAATTTGTTATCTTTTTATTCTAGCATTGTTGAGGCAGTTGATAGTGGTAAGGATTGCGATGTTGTATACCTTGACTTTAGCAAAGCTTTTGATACAGTGCCACATGAAAGACTGATTAAAAAGATAGTCTCATGGTATTGGGGGTGCTATATTAAGCTGGATTAGGGCATGGCTATACCAAAGGAAACAGAGAGTTAGTATAAATGGAATCAAGTCAGAGTTGGAAAATGTTGTAAGTGGAGTGCCTCAAGGCTCTGTCCTGGGACCTCTGTTGTTTATAATATATATAAATGATTTAGATTCAGGTTTGAGTAGCAACATTTGCAAATTTGCCGATGATACGAAAATCGGTAGGGAAATCAATTCGGAGAAGGACTCACTATCACTTCAAGTTGATCTAGATAGGGTTTTGAAATGGTCAAAGGATTGGCAGATGCAGTTTAATGCTGATAAATGTAAAGTACTGAGGTTAGGTAATGATGATAGAGTTACAAGATACGAGCTAGATGGTGTTGTGATTGCGAAGTCGGATTGCGAAAGGGATCTGGGAGTTATGATTAGTAAGAATTTAAAACAAAAGGATCAATGCATAAATGTTCGTAATAAGGCAAATCGGACACTTGGATTTATTAATCGCAGCGTTAGTAACAAGACACCTGGTGTGGTTCTCAAGCTATATCTTGCTCTAGTTAGGCCCCATTTAGATTATGCAGTTCAGTTTTGGTCGCCATATTATAGAATGGATATAAATTCACTTGAACGTGTCCAGCGTAGGATGACTAAGTTAATTCCCCAAATTAGAAATCTTTCATATGAAGAAAGATTAACAAAGCTTAAGTTGCATTCACTGGAAAGGCGAAGAGTTAGGGGCGACATGATAGAGGTTTACAAGTGGGTGAATGGACATAACAAGGGGGATATTGGTGGGGTATTAAGAGTATCAACACGGGACAGAACGCGAAACAATGGGTATAAATTGGATAAGTTTAGATTTAGGAAAGACTTGGGTAAATACTGGTTCAGTAACAGGGTTGTAGATTTGTGGAACCAATTGCCGCATAACGTGGTGGAGGTGGGGTCCCTCGATTGTTTCAAGCGCGGGTTGGACAAGTATATGAGTGGGATTGGGTGGTTATAGAATAGGAGCTGCCTCGTATGGGCCAATAGGCCTTCTGCAGTTACCTTTGTTCTTATGTTCTTATGTTTATCTCTTTCTAGGCGTTTAACGATGCATAAGCAACAGGGCTCCATTAAGGAACATATAATCTCTTCCCACAACCAAACCATCGCCAGAGAAATCCCAGTAAACAACACAGAAATCATCGATAGATACAGCGATAGCAGGCGGCTTGAAGTTTGCGAGGCACTACACATCAAGAAGTCAACACCAGCAATCAACAGCCAATTATTTCACAACTATATTCTACCCACCTCAAGACTCCGCTCCAATATAGCAGCATCAAGAAATATGGACCAATAGGCTTTCTACAAACACTTCTATTCAATATCCATTGCTTCGTGTTCTGTCTTGTGTTGATGAAATTAATACCCTATTAATACTCTTGTTCTGTCTTGTGTTGATGAATTTAATACCCTATTAATACCACATTTTGTTCTGTCTTGTGTTAATGCCACATCACCCCTTCCACCTCACTCAAATGTAGATATAAAATCGGAGATACGTAAGTTCTATTCAGTTGTGTATTTGTGAACTAAAGTCTTTGAAAATGTAATAAGTTTTACGAAACAAGCCCGTGTCGCGTTAGACTAGAAATAAAAATGAATTTTGGAGAATTGATTTTTGATTTACCTCCAACAGTGAAGCGTAATGTACAAAAGATTGAGAAAATTCGTGTTAGACTTATTAATCTTACTTTTTCGGTCATATTTAATATATATATATATATATATATATATATATATATATATATATATATATATATATATATATATATATATATATATATATATATATATATATATATATATATATATATATATATATGTATATGTATATATATATATATATATATATATATATATATATATATATATATATATATGTATATATATATATATATATATATATATATATATATATATATATATATATGTATATGTATATATATATATATATATATATATATATATATACATATACATATATATATACATATATATATATGTATATGTATATACATATATATATATATATATATACATATATATATATATATATATATATATATATATATATATATATATATATATATATTTATTATTATTATTATTTTTAAATATGACCGAAAAAGTAAGATTAATAATTCTAACACGAATTTTCTCAATCTTTCGTACATTTCTTTTCACTGTTGGAGGTAAATCAAAAATCAATTCTCCAAAATTCATTTTTATTTCTAGTCTGACGCGACACGAGCGCGTTTCGTAAAACTTATTACATTTTCAAAGACTTTAGTTTACAAATACACAACTGAATAGAACTTACGCATCTCCGATTTTATATCTACATTTTAGTGAGGTGGATGGGGTGAGGTGGCATTAATAGGGTATTAATTTCATCAACACAAGACAGAACAAGAGGTGGCATTAATAGGGTATTAATTTCATCAACACAAGACAGAACACGAAAAAATGGGTATTAATAATTCGTGTTAGAATTATTAATCTTACTTTTTCGGTCATATTTATTAATATATGTCTACAGGAAAGACTGCTACCAAAATATACTAAGATATATATATATATATATATATATATATATATATATATATATATATATATATATATATATATATATATATATATATATATATATATGTCGTACCTAGTAGCCAGAACGCACTTCTCAGCCTACTATGCAAGGCCCGATTTGCCTAATAAGCCAAGTTTTCATGAATTAATTGTTTTTCGACTACCTAACCTACCTAACCTAACCTAACCTAACTTTTTCTGCTACCTAACCTAACCTAACCTATAAAGGTAGGTTAGGTTAGGTTAGGTAGGGTTGGTTAGGTTCGGTCATATATCTACGTTAATTTTAACTCCAATAAAAAAAATTGACCCTATACATAATGAAATGGGAAGCTTTATCTTTTCATAAGAAAAAAAATAGAGAAAATTATTCAGGAAAACTTGGCTTATTAGACAAATCGGGCCTTGCATTCTAGGCTGAAAAGTGTGTTCTGGCTACTAGGTACGATATATATATATATATATATATATATATATATATATATATATATATATATATATATATATATATATATATATATATATATGTATATATATATATATATATATATTATATATATATATATATATATATAAATATATATATATATATATATGTATATATATATATATATATATATATATATATATATATATATATATATATATATATGAGGTGGATGGGGTGAGGTGGCATTAATAGGGTATTAATTTCATCAACACAAGACAGAACAAGAGGTGGCATTAATAGGGTATTAATTTCATCAACACAAGACAGAACACGAAACAATGGGTATTGAATAGAAGTGTTTGTAGAAAGCCTATTGGTCCATATTTCTTGATGCTTCTATATTGGAGCGGAGTCTTGAGGTGGGTAGAATATAGTTGTGCATTAATTGGCTGTTGATTGCTGGTGTTGACTTCTTGATGTGTAGTGCCTCGCAAACGTCAAGCCGCCTGCTATCGCTGTATCTATCGATGATTTCTGTGTTGTTTACTAGGATTTCTCTGGCGATGGTTTGGTTGTGGGAAGAGATTATATGTTCCTTAATGGAGCCCTGTTGCTTATGCATCGTTAAACACCTAGAAAGAGATGTTGTTGTCTTGCCTATATACTGGATTTTTTGGAGCTTACAGTCCCCAAGTGGGCATTTGAAGGCATAGACGACGTTAGTCTCTTTTAAAGCGTTCTGTTTTGTGTCTGGAGAGTTTCTCATGACTAGGCTGGCCGTTTTTCTGGTTTTATAGTAAATCGTCAGTTGTATCCTCTGATTTTTGTCTGTAGGGATAACGTTTCTATTAACAATATCTTTCAGGACCCTTTCCTCCGTTTTATGAGCTGTGAAAAAGAAGTTCCTGTAAAATAGTCTAATAGGGGGTATAGGTGTTGTGTTATTTGTCTCTTCAGAGGTTGCATGGCGTGTCACTTTCCTTCTTATGATGTCTTCGACGAAACCATTGGAGAAGCCGTTGTTGACTAGGACCTGCCTTACCCTACAGAGTTCTTCGTCGACTTGCTTCCATTCTGAGCTGTGGCTGAGAGCACGGTCGACATATGCGTTAACAACACTCCTCTTGTACCTGTCTGGGCAGTCGCTGTTGGCATTTAGGCACATTCCTATGTTCGTTTCCTTAGTGTAGACTGCAGTGTGGAAACCTCCGCTCTTTTCCATGACTGTTACATCTAGAAAGGGCAGCTTCCCATCCTTTTCCATCTCGTAAGTGAAACGCAGCACGGAACTCTGCTCAAATGCCTCCTTCAGCTCCTGCAGATGTCTGACATCAGGTACCTGTGTAAAAATTAATGTTTTAAAAACATTAATTTTTAAAAAATTAACCCTATTAATGCCACCTCACCCCATCCATAACCTCCCTGAGTGTTGCCTGCCAGACAAAAAGGTTGCAAGAACTCCTTTCCCGCCTGTCTTCTCTATCTTCTTCTTAGCAAGGTCGCCAGCTGGGTTATTATATCTGCACCCCAGCAATGCAGTTCAGTGGGTGTATTATATATTGTTTGTAGCCAGAAGATTGCTACTCCCATAGATCTGCTACCAGACTGTTGGCCCAGGATACTCTCCCAGGAAGGTCTGTGTGGCTTTACCACTCTCTAGCCACTACGTTAATAGTTGCCACCATTCAGGCACCGATACTGATCGGATGGCTAAGGGTACACTTTTGTGTAAGTCTGTGCTGTCTTTACCACTCTCCAGGCAATAAGAACTGCTATAGAGAACGTAGTGTTCCCTAGGTGGTACTATGATAACCTTCGTGTATGCTCATAGAGAAATATCATAAATGGAGGCACACTTAAACACAGTGATAAAATGTGTGAATTTACTGATGCAAATTACATGAACACACACACAATCACAAGTAATACATGAATATGGAAATATGGATAATAAGTCTGGAGATCGTCAGCCTCTTCTTCCACGACCTCCAACACTCCTTCAACTGGGCAGAAAGACAGGAGTCCCACACTCTCACACAGGAGGGCCTCTTCACCACGTCGGCGCCTCTCCTTTACTGTACTGCCATCCATACACACTGTCCCCTCTGGCAGTCCTGGACACAAGCTGCCTTGCAGCCTATTCTACTATTAAAGTATTAAAGTCCTGCTGCCACATACATAAGTAAATATTGTGGCCTAACTAGCCTACTCACACAAGGGGTAATGGGAGGGAAAATGATCTACCTTACACTCCTGGCTCACGACGCCTGTCCCTCGATGGTGTGAGGTTCCCACGCTTCCTGAGTCGATCCTCGACGATCCAGGAACGTTCCACAGGTCCTCAGGTGTCGTGGAGCCTTCGCGTCGTCGCCGTTCCAATCCCTGAGATTCAGCTACCCCAATCCTGGTTCATCGATGGGCGCTGAGCTAATCACTATTTTCCCACACTCGCCCCTTCCACAAGGCGTTGCTCCTTGTCCTAGGCACGGTGTCGTCCTTCCAAGACCCTCAGTGGATGTGACCCGGTCACAGCTAGGCTTGCCCGCCACACCTTTCCAGTCCCCCAACGTCCAGCGTCGCCGCCCAGCGTCGTCGCCGAATATTTTGCAAGTTTGGCACTCTTTCGCTCAATAAACTTGGTTCCTTTTCGCTTCCCAGAAGCGCGGGGTCTCCAATATATCCGATGGGCTGCAATAGCCAGCACTAATCCACTAAGAAAGGCTTGTAGAGCCTCTAATCCTTGAGAGCAGACCGAGGTGCGTCCTGTCGCTTCCAGGGTCGGGTCAACTCTGACCTTGGCGCCGCCCGGGGCACTCGGTGACGTCACGGCGCGCCCTGATTGGTCGCCCGCGACCTAAGTCGGCCAATCCGCGATCGGCTAGTGTCCCTTCCAAAAGGTCAAATCTGCATTAGGGGATACTCTTTCATTTTATATCAGGACGCCAATTTCCCCTTATTTACAACTTATAATGGAACTTCCTTCCTTTAACTGGCAGCCGGTCTGGTCGCCACATATGTCAATAGACTCCCTGAACCTCAGAGAATCAGTAGGGAGAGTTGATATGACTCTTTACGCCGGCAAACGAAAGAAATAGCAGAGGGCACCGTAACATACCCCTCCCCTTAAAATAAGAGTCATATCGGAAGAGCAGCACTCAAGAGGGCAACCTATACTCTGGCTCCCTCCGTCCCTGAAGTGTCACTCCTCCAGTTGGTGACGTGGCTCGTACCACCTTGCCAGTCACTTGCCTCATTATATCTCCACCTCGCATAGGAACGGGTGTGATGGGTGTTCTCTGAACACCTACAAGAAATCCTCTCTCCGTGGCCACGAGTGTACTCCCACGGCTCGTTACCACTGTAAGATTCAGTGCATGCAGCGCCTCCACCGCGTCGTGCACTCCGAGATAGTCTTGCACTTCCACTGCGTCCTACAGGTACTCCATGTTTCCTCTCATGAGCTCCTCTTCACCAATCTTCTCTCTTCTCTGTTCCTCTTCTCCCATAGGTGCGTTGTCTCCGCACAGTGGCACTTGTCACCTGTACTCCATCCAGCGGCTTCCCCTCTCCTACACTAGGCTTTTGCGATGGCCCAATGCCCCTCTGGTTAGGCTGGTGCCTACCCTGGGTGTACCTATTCCCTGCTTTCTTCGTATTGCCTTTCCTATACCATTCGCTCCTTCGTTCCCGACGAACATCTTCACTTCTCCATGAGATTCTCTTCCCTGCAGACGTCTTCTTCGGTTCGTGGTTGGGCTCATCCACCTCCCTGTGGCTCACCTCACCACAGTGGTTCATCTTGCACCTACCACAATTCATCTGGCCGGCATAGGGTGCACTGCGTCGTGGCTCCTCCACTCTGCCCCTCACTGCCGTTCGCTCATCCACTGAGCTTACTTTATTCACGTTTCTGTGTGGAGGGAGTGCGGTCTGCAGCCTCTTCACCGCCCCAGGCGTTTGTACAGCTGCTCCTCGCCACTCCTCCACACGCATCATCAGGCTTAGTCGGAGGTCCCCGTCGGGGTTTTCCACAACCTCCGACGACCTCTCTGCACTCTCGCCCTCGTTGTCGTCGTCTCTGGCGACGTTTTCCCTGGCGAAGTCGGCTTCCTCACTACCATCTGGAACGACCGATACCTCACCTGGCAGGGTTGTACCGCTGCTTGCAACATAGGCACTCCTGGACCAATCGGGTTGTATCCTGCCTCCTCCGAGGTCATTACCCAGCACCATCTGTACGTGCTCTAGGGGTAACTTAGGGGCTACAGCTACTATAGCTTTCTCGACTCCGCAGTCGGCAATCAGCTGTACTTCGTGAAGTGGCAACCTGTATTCCTCCCCCGCACTGCGTATCCTCACCACTCCCACAAGTGAATCATTAAAGTCCTTGGGGAGAATACTCCTGGTCACCATACTTATGTCAGCACCCGTATCTCGAAGCACGGCAACCTCCACTGGGTGTGACTTTCCAAACTTCACGTTGGCCTCGAAAACGAAGGGATGTTCACCCAACTTCATTTCCCAACCATTCACGTTGGGTCCACTATAATATGGGGTGTGAACAAACACTCTCTCCTCTTCCAACATTAGTCCTATATTCCTTTGGTGCTCCTCACACTCGCGGGCATAATGTCCTCTCACACCACAGTTGAAGCATCGGCCACCTCCCCTGGGCGGCCACTCGCCCGTCCCCCTGGCAGTAACACTTGCAGACGTCCCCTGGGTCCTCCTTGGACTCCCTGTCGTCGTATCCGGGACTGCAGCACTTGCTCCCGAGCTAGGTCCACTGCTCACACCTTGGGGCTTCCTCCCCGCGTCTCTTGAGCTCTTGAACCGGGTTACTTCATCGGGCACGCTACTCTTGGGAGAGTCCCCACCCGTCCTCGCTCCTCCTGAACTCCTAAGGTTCTCTCCCGACCTGGGGTAAGGCGAGTGTCTGGGTGGCCCCTCCCTCCTGAGATGTAGTGCCTCCTCCAGCATGTCGGCTCGGTCCGCTGCAGCCTTCAGGTCCTTAATACCTGCTTCTCTCAACCTCATTCACAACTCAGGATGGAGCACTGACATAAACTTCTCCATCACTATCAGTCGTTTGATATCATCCACCGACTCCGCTTCCTCCGCCTTCAACCATCGTAGGAATTTCCGTTCCATATCCCTGGCGGTCTCGGCGTAAGTCTTTCCCGACGCTCTTGTACACTCTCTGAACCGCTTCCGGTACACCTCCGGAGTCAGCCGGAATGAGTGGAGCACCGCATTCTTAATCGAGTCGTAACTTGTACACTCCTCTAGGTCCAGCATGTTGTAGGCTTCCCAGGCCTCACCAGTCAACCTGCTCTGGACCAGAGCAGCCCAATCATCTTCCGGCCACTCCTTCAGAGTTGTTATCCGTTCAAAGTGTTCGAAGAACGCCTCAGCTTCTTGTGGTTCGAACGTAGATAAGTCACGTTCCCTTACCTTGAGGTCATCCAGCCGTGCAGGTAGTGAGGGCAGACCACGTTCAACGCGACGCAATTCGACTTCTTTCTTTGCCTTTATCTCTTCCAGTCGCAGTTGTCTCTCTACTTCTTCCCGCTGCAGCCGAGCTTCTCGCTCCTCTCGCTGCAGCTGCAGCCGTGCTTCTCGCTCACGCTCCTCTCGCTGCATTTGCGCTTCTCTTTCCTCTCGTCGCAGCTGGGCTTCCAGTTGCATCTTCATTATTTCCAGTTGCAGGCTCCTCTTACTACAGCTGGACCTTCCACTGCTCCCATGTTCACTGTGAATTCTCTCCACACTGGTAGGCGCTTGGGGTGGCTCTAGTCGGGACGGTTCACCTTGCGACGGCTCTCCTCGGGACGGCCCCTCTTGAGATGGCTCCTCTCCCGTCGCCTCCTCTCGAGCTGTGAGCTGTGCCATGATCTCTATCCTTCGCTCCGCTACCTTAGTCGTCCTCAACCTGATCCCAAAGTGGTTTGCCACTTGTTGGAGCCGGGCCTTGGTACACTCTTCCAGAATTCTCTCGTCCCTTGTGTCAATAAATTTCTTTACTTTGTCCTCCTCCATCTCTATATCATCGAGCATACACGACAGCACAGACAAGTTAGTAGGCACTAATTTCACCGTTTCAGCCCCTTAGCTGGTTGAGTAAAAGTACCACTGAATTCACTGGCCACACTGTATTAGTACCCTGGCATCACTTATCTTGCAATTTGGGCCACACCGTAGCTTGATCCACGCTTCCTTGCGAAGTTCCCAGTTCTTGGCTACCGGGGTTCGAATCCTGGCAAGGTCGCCAGTTCTCTGTCACGTGGAGGTGGGCCGGGGCTCTGCTAACACTTAGCTGCTAGGGGCTCAAAAGGCCCAAATACTCAGCCCCTCCGACTCCCGGGATTCACCGGAGTCTCCTTGGTCACACAGGAGAGGACCAACAATGCCCACCTCCGCAGGTCTTTGCTTTCACCACAAAAGGGGTGCCACCGATTCACCCTGGAAGCCCTTCAGTCAAACACGGGGAAACTGCTGTTAACAGTTCCGGCCTAGACCCGTGGGGGAGTGAAGGAAGACTCAGGCTTACCTTATAACTATAACCTCCCTGAGTCTTGCCTGCCAGACAAAAAGGTTGCAGGAACTCCTTTCCCGCCTGTCTTCTCTATCTTCTTCTTAGCAAGGTCGCCAGCTGGGTTATTATATCTGCACCCCAGCAATGCAGTTCAGTGGGTGTATTATATATTGTTTGTAGCCAGAAGATTGCTACTCCCATAGATCTGCTACCAGACTGTTGGCCCAGGATACTCTCCCAGGAAGGTCTGTGTGGCTTTACCTCTCTCTAGCCACTACGTTAATAGTTGCCACCATTCAGGCACCGATACTGATCGGATAGCTAAGGGTACACTTTTGTGTAAGTCTGTGCTGTCTTTACCACTCTCCAGGCAATAAGAGCTGCTATAGAGAACGTAGTGTTCCCTAGGTGGTACTATGATAACCTTCGTGTATGCTCATAGAGAAATATCATAAATGGAGGCACACTTAAACACAGTGATAAAATGTGTGAATTTACTGATGCAAATTACATGAACACACACACAATCACAAGTAATACATGAATATGGAAATATGGATAACAAGTCTGGAGATCGTCAGCCTCTTCTTCCACGACCTCCAACACTCCTTCAACTGGGCAGAAAGACAGGAGTCCCACACTCTCACACAGGAGGGCCTCTTCACCACGTCGGCACCTCTCCTTCACTGTCCTGCCATCCATACACACTGTCCCCTCTGGCAGTCCTGGACACAAGCTGCCTTGCAGCCTATTCTACTATTAAAGTATTAAAGTCCTGCTGCCACATACATAAGTAAATATTGTGGCCTAACTAGCCTACTCACACAAGGGGTAATGGGAGGGAAAATGATCTACCTTACACTCCTGGCTCACGACGCCTGTCCCTCGATGGTGTGAGGTTCCCACGCTTCCTGAGTCGATCCTCGACGATCCAGGAACGTTCCACAGGTCCTCAGGTGTCGTGGAGCCTTCGCGTCGTCGCCGTTCCAAT
>NC_091165.1:43396215-43423715 GCF_040958095.1 Procambarus clarkii | reverse complement strand
TCACTAAATTGCACAAGTTATGAGGCAATTGAATTCATCCTGAGGTCAGATCAACCGGCCCGTTTACGTTCCCAATTTCTAGAAATTGATGTGAGAATATCTCAGCTGATGGATCGTTTTGCAGTAACTACATAACTACACGCATATTTGTAGTTTATTTAAATGTCTTTACGTGGCGCCACAAATTACAGTATTTCAGGCAAGCATTTATTTCGTCCGCTGGTGTCGATCGAGGAATTACAGGTAATGTTTGCCTGAAAGCTCCTGCAAGCAATATTAATGCGTTCCCAAATGGTCTGATGTTTCCACACAAATCTTGCAATGATCGATCATGAGCCTCGAACGATTTTTGTGAGGGCATTGGGCATTCTTCCCAAACAATAAGTTTGCATTTCTGCAATACTTTTCTCATGCCGGATGCATTGGAAATGTTGCACGTCGGAGTGTCACTGAATTGCATGGTCAATGGCGATTTCAAAGTCGAAGTAGCAGTTCTTCCACCTTTTAGCAATGTCGCAGCAATTCCGGACGACGCAAGAGCTAAGGTTATGCCATTTCGTGATCGAAATGCTGCCAGAATCAATCTAATTAGGAAGGTTTTACCAGTTCCTCCTGGCGCATCTAAGAAGATTTCTCCAAGCCCGTTACTGACGGTTTGAATTATTTGATCGTTAATGCCTTTTCGTTCAATCGTTAGTCAAGGAATATTTGATTAAACATATGACAACAGATCACCCGTGTTGCAATTTTGTTCACGACGCAATTCTATGTCGAACGAAGCAGCAGCAGATTGATTCGATGATGGCATTTCCAATTGATTGAGAAATTTGTTCGCGATTTCTAAGCACAAGTCTTCAATCATTATCAATGCTTCGTTGAAGATTTTTTATTTAAATTCCATGTTCATATTTGAATTTTCTTTGCATATTCGACGGATAATATCTTCAGCCATGTGCGATTTATAATTTTCCCATAACTTTGTTGGAGATAACGGTGAGCCGGTGGTCAATATGATTGCAAACATTGCACGAATTTGATTTGGATGTGACATGTTGGATGCGTCATTAATGCTTACATCCCAGTGCCGATCGTTCTCCAATAAATTCCGAGCTTGACATGCACTGTGGGAAGTGGCATGTGTTACACCGTTGACAAATCTTAATGGCTGGAAAGATGTTGGACCGAGCACATTTACCAACAGCATGCGAAGCAAAAAGCATTCATCTTGATTAGGATGCACGGTGTACAGTCTGCCTATTGTAGTTTATTTGAATATGCCAAATTGTCCGTCAACTCGCTCTCCTCGTTAGCATCGTTCAAATGATTTTCTACTGGCATTCCTTGTGTAATACGTAGGCACTTCCGAATACAGCATTGTTTTCGCAAACGCCTCATTTTGACATAACGTGAAGAAAGCAGTTAACGTTGTAGCCGGTGGATTCATAGCTGTTTGTTGTTCATTTGCAGCTGTGAAATAAACGTGTTGTCAATTTTCATGTTTTCAAAACAAAAAACAAAAAAAAACTAACGAAATATTTCAATAATTCAAAGGCAGATCAATCGACACAGCTCAGTTTCGCCACCAATTGCGCTGAAAAATAATAAGAACAGTTAAAAAACGAAAAGAAAAACACTGAAAAAAGAAACAAATAAACTATACCCACGAAATGAATGGTATGGTAAACAACACAGCTCAATTCCAACGCAATGTCACACAAAATAATTAAATCAAAATGAAAATAAATCAAAATCTAAGAAAATTCAATTTATCAATGCAACCGGAAACATTGAATTGGAATTGGAATATGTTTTGCATAGCTTGAGTTGGTCTTACATGCAACAGATGATGCTGTTTTTAAAAAATGCATGTTCTTACCTGTCACAGGTGTGGCATCTAAATAGTAGGTATATAAAAACACGCACGTATTTGAATGGAATGTTGTGTCAAAATTTCAAAGCAATTGGTGAAGAACTTTCGGAGATTAAAGTGTATGTTGCTCCTACGTTGAACAGATGGCGCTGTTTTTAAAAAAAAAAAGCATGTTTTTTCATGTCATAGGTAAGACATGTATATAGTAGGTATTTAAAAACGCTCGCCTATTCCAATGCAACGTTGCGTCAAAATTTCAAAGCAATCGGTAAAGAGGTTTCAAAGATTTCCCTCACATGAAAAGCACATGAAAAACAGAGTTTTTCAAAATAGCATGTTTTTTCTGTCACAGATGTGATATCGATATAGTATGTATATATAAATTCGCTCGGAAGCGAATGGAACATTGTGTGAAAGTTTTAAAGTAATCGGTGAAGAACTTTCGGAGATCAGCGATTTTGAACAAACGAACATTTCCATTTTTATTTATATAGATTACACAACGTTTCGGACCTACATGGTTCATTCTTAAGTGATAGGAAAGTACAAGGCATATTGGATTTATACCATTTGGGGGTCAGGTTCAGTCATCACGGCTGAACTTATGCAATTTTGTTTGCTCTTTGTTAACTGCTTTCTCGTTGTAATTCTTCCTTTGTTATTGTAGTTGACTCTCTCAGTTCCCTCATGGCTCTGGAGTCCTTTAAGCCTGTCCATCCTGTGGTCGTCGAAATTAATTTTTGGCTGTTTCTTATCTCCAGCAGATTAAAGACGGTTGAGTTTTGCTCGGTTCCCAGCCATATTGGTGTGTTCTTAAATGAGCTTGCGGACGCTGCCGCTAAGGAAGCTATCCGCGCCTGTCCCATTTCCCGTAAAGGTATTCTTCATTCCGACTTCTACCCAGTTATTCATTCCTCCATCTTTGGCCGTTTGGCCGGGTCGTTGGTCTTCTGTTACTGATAACATGCTGCGTGTTCTTAAGGGTAGTGTGTCCCCATGGCCATCCTCCTACCACCGTAACCGGTGGTGGGAAACGGTTCTGGCGATATTACGTATTGGCCATACCCGCTTAACTCACGGGCAGGGCACTTAATAGAGCATTACCCCTGTGGTGTTTGTGTGTTACTGAGGAAGTCTTGGTTGTAGGGTTGATGTAAAGTCATGACTTGGTTACTGACTTTAATACTTAATATGATTACATGACTAGTAGCTACCAAGCTTGGCTGGCGTCCTGTACGCTCTCCTGTTTACCTTCCTCTCTGGCGTCTCAGCCGCCGCACATAGAAAACGGATGGTACCATTTTCTGTGAACATGACATCCCTCCTTTTCTTTAAAAAGAATGAATACAGGATGTCTACCATGCTTGTAGCACAAAGCAAAGTTATTGACACAAAGTAAGTTATTACCATATCAAGAGATACTGCATACATTTAACATTAATTAAGCACACAAAGAATTTAAACAACTTAATCTTTTCCACAAAGGATTTCAATGTTAAAAATACATATGCAATGTTAAACAAACATGAAAGAAACTGTAATACAAAGTTACAAAATATTGAATGAGATATCTGCATTATTCAAACAATATTAAATTTAGTTTAGCATAATAAGTAAATACTTTTCATTACATAGGAACACAATTAATCATCAAATCGTGTAGGGCGTTTAACATGACGTTTAGGACGAGAGTCCTTAAATGCAATAACATCCCTTGATGAATTGTTTGTCGGGTTATAACTATTTTTTTCTTTTTCTTTTGCACGACTTTGCACTTCATCATTTTCTACACTAGTTGGAATCACTTTGAAATAAGCCATATTACGTGTTATACTATGATCTCTATTACTAGCTGTTACCATAGTTCCTTTTACACTAATCACTTTATATGGTTTTGTATCATACGGCATATCTAACTTTCCCTCTTTTTTCTTTTTAACGAGAACAGTGTCACCAACCTTTATGAACTGTTCCTTTGCACGTTGATCATGAGCAATTTTCATTTTGCCCTTGGCTAGTGCATCCTTCTGAGCGAGACGTTTATCCGTTACCTCGGCTGGCATGACGGGTAGTGCGATTCTCATAGGACGTCCAAATAAAAGTTCGCCAGGCGACTTGCCCAGTGTTCCATGTGGTGTTGCACGGTAGTTCCTGAGAAAAGCATACATAGCTTGTTTCCAGGATCGTCCTTCGGCATGAGCACAGCGTACCGCTTTCATGAGAGGTTGCATGAATCTCTCAACTTCTCCATTTGCTTGGGGATGTAGTGGCATCACACGGCGGTGTTTGAATCCAATATGCTCAGCAAAGTTGACAAAGTCTTGTCCATTGAATGGCGGTCCGTTGTCCGTCTTGACAACTTCAGGAATGCCAAAGTTTGAAAAGATCTTGTCAAGTTTCGGGATGACGGCCTTTGCAGATGTGGAATTGATGATTTCTACTTCTGGATAACGTGAGTGATCATCAATGACTACCATCAAGTACTCTCCAGTTGGTAGTGGTCCGCAGAAGTCCATTGATACTTCCGTCCATGGTGCAGCAGGTAGTGGTGAAGGTTGTAGAGGTGTTGGTCTTGAAGTATCCACTGCAGCTTGGCAAGGGACACAGGCATCATGCATATCCTTTGCTTGACGATCAATGCCAGGAAACCACACCTTTTCTCGTAGCAGCTGTTTCGTCCTAACAAGACCTTGGTGTCCTTGATGTGCAAGCTTCAGAGCACGTTGCTGGAGAACAGCTGGAATCACGATACGAGTACCTCGCAGCACAGTGTCGCGTTGTTGCGTAACACTTAATTCTGTCTGGATGCGTTCAAGTGCTTTGAATGCATCTTGGTCAACTCCTGAGGGTGGGATGCGTGGAAACTTTTTCTTAGTCAATGCATCCACTGTTGCTTGCAGAGTTGGGTCCTCCAGAGTTGCAGTACGGATTTCATCAAGAGTAAGAGCCTTAGGGACTGCATCACAGGTTACAGAGTGTACATATTCCTCGGCAACTTGCTGATGCTTGGTGATGGTGAAACTGTTGGCAGGATGTCGACTGATGTAATCAGCGGGATTGCCTGCACCCGGCTTGTATTTCACCGTAAAGTTGTATGGTTGCAGACGAAGAGCCCATCTCTCAATGCGAGCTGGTGGTTTGGACTTTGGATTATTGAAGATGGTCTCCAACGGTTTGTGGTCAGTGACTATCGTGGTGAAGGGTGCACCAAGCAGATACACATTGAAGTGTTCACAGCCCCATACAAGAGCAAGAGCTTCCTTCTCTGTCTGACTGTATCGTTGCTCAACATCTGTGAGAGAACGGCTGGCGTAGGCAATTACTACTCTGGAATCTGGTTGACCAGGTTTGTGTTGGGCTAAAACAGCACCTAATCCAACAGGACTAGCATCCACCGTTAACTCAGTGTCCATTGATGGATCAAAGTATGCAGCAGTCGCATTCTCTACTAGTGCATCTTTCACAGCATCAAATGCATTTTGCTCGATATCGCTCCAGTACCATGATGCATTTTTCTTCAGGAGCTCACGTAGAGGCTTTGTAATGGTAGCAAAATTTGGAATGAAGCGAGAACAGTAGTTTGCCATTCCCAGAAAACTATGTACTTCAGTGGACGTTGAAGGAGGTGCAGCATTCTTGATATCTGCAACTTTCTTAGGATCTGGAGACAGACCTTTGTCACTAAGTACATGTCCAAAGAATTCAATTTTATGTTGATTGAACTCACACTTTGCTCGGCTTAGCGTCAAATTCTTTTCTCGTAAGCGTTGCAATGTTGCACGAAGAGCTTTGTCGTGTTCAGCTTGGGTACGGCCATAAACAATGATGTCATCAGACATGTTGTCAGCATTAGGTATGTCTTGCAATACCTGGCTGATGATGTGCTGGAATACCTCGGCAGCACTGTTGATACCAAAACTCAGGCGCTTGTACCTATACAGACCTCGATGTGTCGTAAACGTTGTGATGAAGCGACTCTCATCATCAAGTTCAAGCTGATGATAGCCCTTGTTTAAATCTAACTTGCTGAATATAGTTGCACCATTCAAGCGGTAGATCATATCATCTACTGTCGGTATAGGATGGCGTTCACGCATTATTGCCTTGTTGGGAACACGCATGTCCACACAAATGCGTATCTCATCTGGATTCTTCGGCTTTGGTGGAGTGACAATTGGGCTTACCCATGGTGTTGGGCCTGTTACTGGTTCAATGATATCTAGTTCCATCAGCCTATCCAGTTCGGCATCGACTTTCTTGCGAGTATGGAATGGTTGTCGGCGATGTGGTTGGGCAACTGGAATTACATCTGGGTTGATATGCAGATGTACTTTGCTATCAGTATAACAACCTATGGATTTAAATCGATCAGAAAATTCAGCAACAATAGCATCAACATTGTTTGCAGATTCCACTGCTACAGCATTAGAAAGCTGAAGTAGCCCCAATTTGGTTGAAGTCTTGTAACTGAGTAAAGACTCCTTTGCATTCCTAACAACATGGAATGTAGTAATGAGCATTGCATTCTTTGACTTAATCTCTGCAGTGAAAGTTCCAATCACTGGCAAGGCTACCTTTGAAGCATAGGCAGTGGCTTTGCCATTATAGTTCTCAAGCTTTGGGAACTGTTTTTTAATTTTTTCATAGTGGCACTCAGCAATGGTGTCAATGTTTGATCCAGTGTCAATGAGAACCTTGAGACAAATACCAGCAATGTATACACATGTCTCTAGGTTGTTTGGAAGATCATTCCATTCTGTGATTGCTTGTACTCCATAAGTATAATCACATTCACTGTCATCTGAGAATGGTTGTAATGAAATGTCTTGTATAGTATTAACATTCTGGATATGAGGTGCAATATTGTGTTTACCACCTCGACCCCTATGACCTGATCCTCGTACAGTGCTTTTATTCACTAACTGTAGTTTCTTTAGTGCGGAACGACACATAGCACCAAAATGACCCAGTTTTCCACACTCATAGCACTTCTTACCTTGAGCAGGACAAACATTATCTTGGTGTGGGTAGTCTCCTCCACAATTGTAACATTTATTGTTGACACCCTCTGATGTGGGTCGTTGTGACTGCTTGAGCCTTGTTCCTTGACCCCAGTTGTGACGTGGTTCTCGGCTAAATTTACTGTTAGGTTTGCCATGATATCTTCTTTGATCACGGTGTCCTCCCTGAACCTTACGTACCTCATCACTGTTAGTAACAGTGGCAGCACCGTTATTAGCACTGCACTCCATGACACGAGCATCACGTGCAGCATCTTCCATTCGACGAGCCATATCCAGTATCTTGGTAAGAGAACTGTCATCATCAACAAGTTCTAGAGCTCTTCGACGGAGACGTGTAGATGTGCATGTTTCAATTATTTGCTGTTTGATTTCTTTGTCAACATCAGCAAACTCACAATGGGCTGCTAAACCCTGCAGACGTGTGTGGTATTGATCCACAGTTTCATTAGAGAGTTGTTTTGCTCTCCTGAAATGCATAATTTCCATTGCAGTATTTTGCCTTGGTTTGAAATGCTCTGTTAGTTTGGCTTTGGCAGTGTCATAATCTTTGGCACCACCAGTGTCTTTCAGTGTGTCAAAGATGTCACAAACTCTATCACCTGCATAATGAAGTAGAAAGGCACGCTTTCTTTCAGCACTTTTGATGTCAGAAACTATCAACAAATTTTCAAACTTTTTAAGCCATTTGACCCACCTCTGTGACAGGTTTGTCTGGTCACAGTCAGGATCAAATGCAGGAAACTGAGGTATATTTGCCATTTTTTACTGAATAAATGTAACTTATCACTTAAATGTTCCTCAGAATATTAAACACTTACTGCACTGTATATGTTAGTCAAGAATTCACTGTAATTACTTTAATTTTGCAAAGCACACAAGCATTTTAATGCAAAAGTTCACAACAGTGCACAATATAGCAGCAACTGACTTCTTACCTAGCCCTTGTGTACATGTGTTGTTCCTACTCACAGCAGCAGCACAGCAGTTGGCACAGCAGTTGGTACAGCAGCAGTTGGTACAGCAGTTGGTACAGCAGTCAGTTCAGTGTGATGAATTTTGTAGCACGAAGCGTCGTTTCGTAACCAAAACATCAGGTTTTGTACACATCAAAGTGTCGTTTCGTATACAACGTCGGCAGATTCCTCAGTACACAGTTTCTTCAGCACAGCTTTGGTAGCACACAGCTTGGGTAGCACACAGCATTGGTTAGCACACAGCATCGTTTAGCACACAGCATCAGTTAGCACACAGCATCGTTTAGCACACAGCATTGGTTAGCACACAGCATCGGTTAGCATACAGCATCGGGTATGGCGCTCACAGCTTCTCTTCCTCCTCCAGGCAGCATGCTTCTCCCTTGTGTTTGAAACTGAACAAATACCTGCGTTCACAGTTCATCCTCGTCGCCAATGTGGTGTTTGTGTGTTACTGAGGAAGTCTTGGTTGTAGGGTTGATGTAAAGTCATGACTTGGTTACTGACTTTAATACTTAATATGATGACTTTAATACTTAATATGATTACATGACTAGTAGCTACCAAGCTTGGCTGGCGTCCTGTACGCTCTCCTGTTTACCTTCCTCTCTGGCGTCTCAGCCGCCGCACATAGAAAACGGATGGTACCATTTTCTGTGAACATGACAACCCCCCCCCCAAATTGCAATGTCCCTCTTACGGGCGTGCATATCTTTGTTGAGTGCCCTCACTTTCAGGATTTGCGTGCATCTTGCTTCCCGACTGTCCAACGTTGTCACCTGTCCCTCGATAGTATCCTTGGTGACTCAGATGCCTTTGATGTTCTTCGCCTTATGCGCTTTTGTTCTCGTATTGGCATCCTTAGTGATATTTAGCGCCTTTTGAATATCCTGCACGTTTGAAGTTGTTACATAGCCTTCCCTGCTTGGTGCCTTCTTTTGATAATTACTTACTTGACATCACACATCTGCAAGCTCATGGAGAGAATCCTAAGGAAAGGAATCATACAATATCTCAGAGAACAATCATGTAAAATCAACGCAAAATGGGTTTCTTAAAGATAGATCCTGGCTTACTAACCTGCTCACACTTCTGGAAACGGTAACCGACTATTCAGGCAAAGGACTTCCATTAGATGTAGCTTACGAGGACTTTGCTAAAGCTTTTGACATGATACCACATGAGAGACTGGCAAGGAAATTATAGGCAAATGGAATAAATGGGAAAATACTGGAATGGATAAAACAATTGTTAAAACATAAAAAACAAAGGGTCGTGCTAAATGGGATTGAATCTAACAGGGCAGATGTGCTAAGTGGGGTGCCACAGGGATCCTTTATGGGGCCGACCCTTTTTGTCATATACATCAATCACAGATGAGAATATTACAAATTTGCAGATGACACTAAAATCTATGGTAAAGTGGGAAGTGAAGGTGATATTGAGACCTTACAAAGAGATCTGCATGAACTCCACAAATGGTCAGATGACTCGCAAATGCTTTTTAATGTCGATATATGGAAGACCTTACACGTGGGGCACAACAATCTACGCCACAACTACCAAACTGACAGCACTACCTTACAACACATAGACGAAGAAAAGGACCTTGGAGTCAGAATCTATTATTCATTAAAAGTTGCACAAGTGGGAGCGGCAGTAAAAAAATCGAATAAAACCCGGGGAATAACCAAGCGTACCTTTATCTTCAAGGAAAAGAAGGTAGGCGTTCAATTGTATAAGTCTCTGGTGTGTCCCGACCTGGAATTTTGCACCCTAGACATCGAGACCTCATCTTCAGAAAGACATAGCTGCTCTGGAGAAGGTGTAACACTGGGTAACAATAATCTTACTAGAGCTTAGTCATCTCATGCATCAGTAATGGTTGAGGGCCACAGAGCTAACAACACTGCAGACCAGGCATGACAAGGCGGATCTCATCGAAACCTTTATAATACTGAACAATTTGGAGGATGTCGTTCCAGTCAATTTATTCATAAGGTCAGATGTAACACGAACGAGAAGCAATAGGTTCAAGCTCAACAAGCAACAATGTAGAACAGAATACTGGAGATGCTTTTTCACCCATAGGGTTGTAAACCCGTAGAACCGCCTTCCCGCCGAAGCCGTGAACGCCAGACCTCTGCTGGGTTTTAAAATTCAGCCGGAAAAGGTCATCAGGGCAAATGGTGGGGGGGGGGGAACATTGGCAAGCCGCCGGCTTCCTGTCCTCATCGAGGTTACTAGTATTATTGGCCCTCAGGTAAATAAATTCTGGTGAATATATATGTATGTATTACACATATATATTGCCAGTGCTAAACAAAGGGGATTTAGTGTAGTTATACACCATTAATCCTCATAAATTAACTTCAATTTATTCTCATTGCTGGCAAATTTAGTGTTAAATAAATAATAAAGTTAGCATTCAAGACTGCAGCATTTATTGTTGGGTGGGAGCTAGTTTGTAACTAGCTCTCTTGTGCTAGAGATCAAAATAAATTTATACCAGTGATAAAAAATAATTTATTCGTGTATGTGAGGTAAACATGAAATAAATTACATATAAACATGTGAATTATAAATTATTTCAATGCTTTCTTGCTTCTAGCTTTTGTGTGTGGTACCATTTACTTAACTATATTTCGTGTATTTACATGGTCAAAATTCATCGTGTTTGCTTGCACCTATTTATTTATAAAGAGCTCAACTGGACAATCTTATGCTTCAAGTTATGTCGTCTGGATGATAATAAACTAATCCACTGTGATAGTTTTAAACTGAGGAGAAATACATTAACGTTTTACCCTGGGAACATACACACACAATAGTAAGACAGTATTCACTTTAAATACTTACGGTATCCTCGAGTCGTTGTTGGGACAAATTATTTGAGTGGGAATAAGAGGGAACCTCCCGTATATCACGGATATCATCTGTGGATGCGAGGTGCTGAGTGCCCACATTGTTGCGAGAGCATCAGAAAGGAGTGCAGCTAGACTACTAAATACGGTTAAGGTTATTTCTGACAACATCTGAATAGTCAATGGGTATGAAATGCTTTTGATTCTGCTATCTGTTATCAGAACTATATCAAACTCTGTCTTCAGACAACACACAGCCCCTGAGTTGAAATCCCTAAATATGCTTACATACAATCGCTCCACATACTCCCTTGTTCTATTTACACTAAGAAAACGGTATTCCTTAATTCTAATCCTGATTTGAAACTCTTATTCGATAGATGTAACAGAACACATGAATACCTTTCCAGAAATATATATATCTTTGATATTCTTAGAGACAAACTAAATTTGAGCAAACACTCCATGCAAATAAAGGAACCCAGTGTATGGAACTCACTCCCTTATGAATTAACACATTTTCCAACCCATACTTTATTCAAAAGTAAAATCAAAACGTACCTAATTTCACTCTCATAGTTCCCACCTTGTGTTTCTATTCCCGTAACTTAGTACTTAACACATTCAACTTTATTAATATAATGGATTCAGTCAATTTGTAATGTAGTTATTAAGTTTACCTCAAATTCGGTTTCCTTTATTGTTTAGCTTAAAGACCTGCCAAAAATGATATGGGAGGTAATGGCTTTTCAAGAATATTACACTCATACGTCTCTTGTGCTTTCTCAACCCAATGTTCCTTCGGGCTAATAAATAAATAATAAATATATAAATAAATAAATAAAACTTAAATAAATTAAGAGTAATGGCTAATCATAGTTTCCACGTGGAGGAATTTATTAGGCAAGGTCTTGTTTGTGAAGGAGACCTCTTGAAATCGAGATAAGGTAAGAAATCTGCAAATATACCTCTGTGTTATTATGTAACTTTTGTTTAGAATATACAAAAAAGGTGTGGTTATTACAGTGCAGATCAGATCCAGCAAACAGCAATTTTACAGACTAATTGACCACTTATTTTTTAAATAATGGCAAGACCTATTTTAAGAGTATATTAGTATCATGCATCTTGTACCTTCTCTCGTCTATTGCTAGAGTGATGAAATAGTCGGGTACTGCTCGACTCTCTCCACCCTTGACTCACCTTCCACAGATTACCGTGATACTCTTTGTTCTCCTCACCATACAAATAGAATAATATATATGTTGCGCGCCCTCTGAAGGTTCTACTCACACGTAAGATGTGTTATTGTTATGGTTAGAGAGGTGATGTGAGTGGTGAACCAGCTGAGGTAATATTAATAGTTAGAGAGATGATGTGAGTGGTGAACCAGCTGAGGTAATACAATGAAAAATTATGTAAATATTTGAAGTGGAGAGAAAAAGAGATAAGACGAACAAGAGAAAGTTGTGTGAATAAGAGATGAGATGAACGAGAGGAAGTTGTGTGAATAACAGGTAAGAGATCAGTGAGAACAATAAGAGTGTCACCCGGGATGTAGTGAAGAGCGCCCTCAGCCCATGAGACCCCCACACGATAACAAGATTGGGTCAGACACAAGAGGAGCAGAGGAAAGGAAGCGAACCCTCGACTCTAAACAAGAGTATAAGGTCGCCTCCTAATAAAAGGCTTTAAATATACAAGCACAAAATAAAACACTAAACAATTAAATAAACAGAATAAATTTTGAGTCATGAGTAACCATAATAAATTCTGGTTAGGAATCAAGATATTTAACTTATAAAGCAAATTGCATAGTAACATAATAGAAGTGGGATTTCAAATATATATGCAGACATATTCAATTTATATGATACAGTTAGCTTGAGTGAATCTCTTCCAACACTATGGACACTTGTGAGGTTTTTACTTATTGAGGCTGAATTCTTTCTGACACAATGGACACTCACGAGGTTCAGTGCTTGGATAAGATTCACAGCTACACTACAATTTTAATAAACGTACCGATGAATGAGGCTTTGCCTCGCTTTATTACCGACAGACAGATTTATAGAATATTAAAGTTATACAAGCATACAATTGGCCAATTAATATGCTACTGTAATAAACTTCAATATACTTATCTGAAGCCGGGTGCCTGTCTGACAAGTTTGCCAGACTGATTTACTCTCTTGTCGAATTTAGGCACTATATTTTTCTACAGCGTTGCTGTATGATGATCTGGTAGCGTTGCAACGTGATTATCCTGCAGTTGCAGAAGAATGATTGGAGATAAAGAATAGGAATGAAGGTGGTGGAAACTGCGTCACTGTGATCTCCAATAAACACTCTTATTTTATATAAATGTTCTAGGATTTTCCTTGTAGATATTGTCCAGGTACTCCCCCAGTTCTAGAGAGTGTTCACTGGCGATAAAAATGTTAAATAAGGTGTCCTTGAGCTGGTAATGTTCGCTAAGGATCAGTCACTTGTTCACTCAGACTTGTTCACTCAGTTGTAAACAAACGCGTAGTGCCTCGAGGCATCGTCGTGGGCGCTTCTCGCCCCGAGATCCTCCCCCCTCTCCCTTGAGAGGTAGCTTTCAATGAATATTGATTGATTATTTTTACAGTCTAGACTTATGATTAAGATAAGATGTGATTATAATATAATTAGATATAAGATTTAAAGATTATAAGTAGTATTTGAAAGTACCACTGATTCTTATTAAGGATTCGATATTTTCCCTACCGGATGTTGAATAAATGTTCCAATAGTTTTTTAATTAACAAATCCTTCTAGAAGCTTCTGGATCCTTGAGAGATCATGTACCGAGTCACGTAGGCACCAAAAGGGCCCAGTTGCGTACGTGTTCATGGTGCCATTGTCATCCAGGATCAAGCTATATAATGAATCTATAATGATTCTAATATGATTTTGATATGATTTAGATATGATTTTGATATGATATAGAAATTATACATTTCTTAGATGATTATTAGATATGGTGGGTAAAAATTTCCCACATCTTCCAGAGGGAGAGAACTGGCACAGAGTCCAATACTTAGGACAATAGTAACCATATGTATTTATTTACTCTCCATTGGATTGATAATACAAGTGCAAATTTTGCTTGCACTTTCGTGCTGCTGTCCGTTGTGGACGATTGTGTCTGTTAGGAGTCTGTGGGTCTTGTGGAGTTAGAGTGTCTTGAGGATCTAACTGCATCTGGCTCACTGATTCCATGTGGATGAGTTTGTCCAATGTCTTCAGGGAAGTTGTTCCTTTAGACAGGATTTTGACTATTCTCAAAATCCCCTGACTATCTGGATGGACTGAGACAACTTTACCTAATGGCCAGTCAGCCCTAGGGCCATCACTGTCTACCAAGACAATATCGCCAGGTTGGAGATTAGCTATATTATGTGGGACATTGGCCCCATAGTGATGTTCTCGTAGAGATGTAAGATATTCTTTTGTCCAAACATCATTCCATTTTTGGATTATGCTAGACAGATGCTTATACCCCTGAACCAACTCGCTCTGACCCACATATGAGGGATCTCTGATCTCATCATCCACTAGAGATGGTACTGGAGTCAGAAGTCTTCCATACATTAGGTGGGCAGGACTTAATGGCTCATGTTGAGTAGGATCCTCAGACAAGTAAGTCAACGGCCGGTTATTCACCCTTGATTCTATTTCCGTGATTACTGTCTGGAGTTCTTGAAGATTGATTTTCTGACGGTGTAGAGATTTTCTCAAGGATCTTTTTACAGTTCCTATTAACCGTTCATAAAATCCTCCGTGCCATGGGGCTCTCGGAGGGATAAATTTCCATCTGCAATGACGCTGTTCCAGTGTGGAAGTAACTGCAGGATGGGAACAGATTTCCCGTAGACACGCTTCTCCAGCTACCAAGTTTGCTCCGTTATCTGAAATCATCAGCTTAGGGAATGATCGGCGTGCTGCGAATCTGCGGAAAGCTTGAATAAATGATTGAGCAGTCATATCGGGTGTTACCTCTAGATGTACTGCCCTGGTGGTAGCACAGGTGAACAGACAGATGTATGCCTTGATAGGTTGCTTATCTGCAGTCCCTGTTAGATATATTGCTCCTGTATAATCTACTCCTGTCGTTTCGAAAGGTTGTAGATGGACCACTCGTTCCTTTGGTAGGGGTGGTGGCCCTGGATAAGAGCAAGTTCTTGCATCGTACCTTCGGCATATCATGCAATTCTTTAAGATTGATTTGACTGACTGTCTTCCCTGAGGAATCCAGTACTGCTGTCTGATTTGTGTGAGTGTGTCTAACACTCCTCCATGTTTGATGATTTGTTGTTGATGTGTATGCAACACTATCAACCTTGTGATCCAAAGATGTTTTGGTAAAAGCCATGGATGCACGGTATCTAGATTGATATCTGCGTGTTTAAGTCTCCCTCCACAACGCAGAATGTTGTGATTTTCTTGGTCTATCCACAGACCGAGATTGTGTTTTAACTTATGCGGAAGATTTTCATAGTTATTCCCATAAGTTTCTCTCTGGGCTTGTCTTACCCAATAGATAAGTGCATCTGGAAAAGTGTATTTTATACCTTTTTTCCTGAGATAATGAAACACGTTCTGTGTTACATTGATTAATTTGATGAGCGAGGAGTAACGAGTACAATCCAAGACTGATATTTGAGCTTGCTGCCTGGTGGTAGTTATGGTTTGTGTCGTAATGACGTGTGGCTTTTGTTCAGGCCAACTACCATTCACTAACCATCGAGGCCCATGAAACCAAATATCTGCCTTTGCAAACTGTTTAAATGTCATACCTCTTGATAAGAGATCAGCTGGATTATCCTTTGTTGGTACATGCAACAATTGAAAGCCTGCGGAAATTTCTTTAATTTCCGAGACGCGATTTTTTACATATGGAGTTGGACAGTTGTCGTTTCGTACCCATTGTAAGACAGCTTCATTGTCAGACCATATAATGACATCTTTGATGTTCATGGTAGACAAGACTTGTTTGATATGCACTGCTAAGCGTGTTCCAGTTAGCAGTGCTGTTAGTTCCATCTGAGGCAAAGTCCTCTTTTTTAATGGAGCGACTCTGGCCTTAGAGGTGATAAGATATGATTGATTAGAAGTCACTAAGTAAGCACAAGCTCCAAAAGCTTTGGCTGACGAGTCTGCGAATACATGTAGTGATACTTCTTCATTTTCCTCGACTATGTGTCTCGGAAAGATTATCTTTTCAACTAAAGTTTGTTCTTGAGCCACTCCCATCCAAGCTTTTTGTAACTGGATTGGTAGTGGATCATCCCAACCAACCTTAGCTTTCCAAGCTTCTTGCACCAATAAACGCCACTTGATTGTCAAAGGATTTAGTAGACCAAGTGGGTCGAATACTTTGCTAACTTGAGAAAGCAAATCCCTTTTCGTAGTGATGTTGTAATTTACTGGCACGGATTTGATCGATATTGTGTCCGAGATTAAATCCCAATCCATACCTAACACCTTTTGTGATTCTGGTACGTGATATTCAGGGTAATCTCTTGCTATTTGATTATTCAATGTTGCATTATTAGAGGCCCAAGATTGTAGTGGCATGTTGGCACCTTGTAACTCTTTGTTGGCCTCTTGATATAATTGTAACAGTTCAGTAGTACTGTTAACTGTCCCTTGAAAATTATCTACATATAGATTTTGACTGATTTCAGTCTTACAGGGACTTGATGATTTCTTCAGATGAGTATCTAGAGTTGCTTGCAATAGAAATGGACTACTTGTCGCCCCAAAAAGAACTGATGAGAATCTGAAAGTCACTACAGGACTATTGACATCTTCTGGGTTCTCTACCCATAGAAACTTAGTGAAGTCTCTATCTTCTTCCTGCAAGCCAACTCTAAGAAAGGCCTTACTTATATCTGCTGAATACGCATATTTGTTAAGTCTAAACTTCAACAGTATGTCATACAATTTCTGAGTTAGACTTGGACCTGTTTGTAAACAATCATTTAGACTGGTTCCTTGGGGTCCAGATTTAGAGCTACAATTAAAAACTATCCGTAAAGAAGTCGTTTTTGATTCTCTCATTACAGCCATGTGTGGTAAAAAATGGCCTGTTTGCTTATTGTCATGTTTCACGACTTCATGAATTTATTCTTTAATTGTTATGCAATAATCTCATGATAGAGTTTTAAATGCTCAGGCCTTTTTCTTAGCTTTGCTAATTGAGATTTAAATTGACTATAAGCCATGTGATAATTGGTAGGTAAGGTTTTATGGTTGATTTTCCATGGTAGCCTTACCCAGTACTGTCCATCATGGTACTGTACAGTTTCTAAGTATTGATTGTATGCACAGACATCATCAGGACTTGGTTGTTCAGGAATTATTCCTATGGCATCAAGTTCCCACAATTGAGGTACAGATTCCAATCCATCATCAATCATGTGGGGGATTTTAAGTGGTGACTGATCTTTGCCTAGTCATGCCACTATTACAGTTTCTGTATGATGTGATTTTTCAGGAGTTGAAGGTTCAAGAACTAGTATAGGTCCTGTCATCAATATGCCTCCTGCTGATTTGAGTATATTCATACCCATAGATTCTTCTGATCCCAGAATGAATCGATGATAGTAGTCAACTCCAATCAGGATTCCGATATCCCCTATGTAGTCAGAATCAAGCAGAGGATCTGCTAATTGTATTCCTTTTTCTTTAAAGGAATTTAATTGTGGCTGTCAGACCAGTCACTTCCATTTCAGTAGGAATTTTATCAACTACTATGGCTTCTACTGTCCTCTGGGATGTACCTAGACAGACATTGAGTTTTACTACTGGAAAGGTTCTACGACCAGAATTAGTAAAAAACCCTGATATGGAGGTAGATACTTGCTTTGAAGATTTAAGTTGTAAATCTGCAGTCTTTTTACTGATAAAGGTTTTCTGTGACCCTTGATCAAAAAAGCCTCTAGTTGCAATACAAATTCCTTGATTGCATAGTTCTAGCTGTGCAGTAGGCAATATGGCTGTTGTAACAATTTCTGTATCCAAGTCGTTGACATTGCTCATTACTGTACAGAATTGTACGGCTGTTGTGGTATTATCATCTTTGGGCTTTGCCTGAGATGCAGGTTGATTATTGGAAGTCTGTGATCTGGATTGAGTGTTAATATCACCACAGAGTGCTGTGTGATGTACACTTTTATGACAATATTGGCAGTTCTGCAATTGAGTGATACACTCACTTGTATCGTGCTTCCGTAGACAACGGATGCACCTGTTCAGAGATTTCAGTTGATCGATTCGACTGGCACGGCCTACATAAACTGTGCATTGATAAATGGTATGTGCTTCTTGACAGAATAAACATTTTGGGGCACTTGTAGCTTCTTTTGTCTTATCTGTTTTAGGAGCTTGGTTTCCTACAGTTCTGTTAACTGTGGGGGATATAGCATAAGAGCCAACATTATTCTGTTTCCACTTTGCAGAAGAGGAATTTTGTTGCCTTGATTTTTGACTGCCATTTTGGACATTTTTGCTTTTGTCCGTGGATTCACCTTTGGGGATTTTTTCTTGAGATCTAAGTTTTCCTCGGCTTCGTAATCTTTGTACGTAAGCTCGAAGTCCATCAAAGATTTGACTTTGTGATAAGATATTGTTACAAGTATGTAACACTTGTAGGTAAGTAATTACATGCAAGTAGGTCATACAAGCATGTAACACTTGTACTCCTCCAAAGATTTCCTTAAAGGATGAATTGTATCTGTAATAATGTGTATCTACGTTATTCATGATGTGATGAAGCATTTTGCTTTTTCTTTTTTTTTTCTGATGAATATGTTTGATGTTAATGTATTTTGATAAATGAGCTTTCCTGTCTACTTAGGTAATGATTCCAAAGATCGTCCTTCATTTCCTCCCTGGAATCTGGTTGTAGCAGGTGTTCAATTATCAAAAGTACTGTAATAATTTGATTTGTGACCCGAATGCACGAATGCACCAAGTTGGTAAATCTTGTAATAATTTTTTAAAAATAGTAAATGGCACTATTTTTGCAAAGTTATTACAAAATCTGTTACCCTAAAAATTGTTTGATTAAATACAGTAGAATGCCTACTGGTTTTACTGTAATAGGGTATGATATAGTTGATTATACTGTAGTTAGATTGTAATGAAATGCTCTTACAGTGATGATAACACTTTTTTAAAGAATATTATGTAATGAGCAGCTCTGAAAACAGTAGATTAGAGATAATGCTAGATAATACACTTAAATATGCATGTAATGTTACCACAAGTGAGGTAGGTAATTGTATGATTAAGATGCTGTGCAGTGTCTGTGACACTGATATAATTAAGTACTGTGGTTTCTTAACACTGAACAGTATCAGTATGCTATGAATGCTTACTAGTTAATGGATATGGTGGCTTAAGCCACTGCAAACTATTTGTTTACTTAGATATATAGCTATGATAAATATTGGCTGATAGCTAGGTTAGGCTAGAATATGTAAGAATTATTCCAATGCAAAATCAAGAAGTTTCTTATGTATTTGGCATTGAAATATTCGGTAAACGAATGATCATAAATATCTAGGTATAAAGGACCAATAATATCCGGTTCGAAGGACCATTAATGTGGGAAAAACCTGCTGGGATTGATATAAGAGGAGACTACCAGGGACTTGTACTGAACTAAATTAAAAATTTACTGTCTGCAAATTAATTCAATTAAAATCTCTAGCTAGGGTTGTAAATCCTAGATCCTCTTTTCCTAATGACAGATTGTGGGCTGTAAGGGACAGGTGGGGTGAATGACTTTGTTGATAGAAGTTCCAATCCACCTGTAGACAGGGATCTCACATCAACTTGTATTTTATACAAGGATAAGATTTAATAAATTCAGTTATATGACTGAACACTGGCTCTGTTTAAATCAGGAATTTAAACATACATAGTCTAACCTAGCACCATAACTTACAGCCAATAGATTCTTATACTATAAACAACAAATTAAATTGTAAAAGTATAATAAATGACCTTAAATGTAGTCTAAATACTGTTAACTAAGTACTAGAAATTATATTCAATTAAATGAACTTATATGATAACCTAAAAATTAACTAAGCAAGCAATCGATAACTTTATTTATATATTCAAATATATATGCAGACATATTCAATTTATATGATACAGTTAGCTTGAGTGAATCTCTTCTAACACTATGCACACTTGTGAGGTTTTTACTTATTGAGGCTGAATTCTTTCTGACACAATGGACACTCACGAGGTTCAGTGCTTGGATAAGATTCACAGCTACACAACAATTTTAATAAACGTACAGATGAATGAGGCTTTGCCTCGCTTTATTACCGACAGACAGATTTATAGAATATTAAAGTTATACAAGCATACAATTGGCCAATTAATACGCTACTGTAATAAACTTCAATATACTTATCTGAAGCCGGGTGCCTGTCTGACAAGTTTGCCAGACTGATTTACTCTCTTGTCGAATTTAGGCACTATATTTTTCTACAGCGTTGCTGTATGATGATCTGGTAGCGTTGCTACGTGATTATCCTGCAGTTGCAGAAGAATGATTGGAGATAAAGAATAGGAATGAAGGTGGTGGAAACCGCGTCACTGTGATCTCCACTAAACACTCTTATTTTATATAAATGTTCTAGGATTTTCCTTGTAGATATTGTCCAGGTACTCCCCCAGTTCTAGAGAGTGTTCACTGGCGATAAAAATGTTAAATAAGGTGTCCTTGAGCTGGTAATGTTCGCTAAGGATCAGTCACTTGTTCACTCAGACTTGTTCACTCAGTTGTAAACAAATGCGTAGTGCCTCGAGGCATCGTCGTGGGCGCTTCTCGCCCCCGAGATCCTCCCCCCTCTCCCTTGAGAGGTAGCTTTCAATGAATATTGATTGATTATTTTTACAGTCTAGACTTATGATTAAGATAAGATGTGATTATAATATAATTAGATATAAGATTTAAAGATTATAAGTAGTATTTGAAAGTACCACTGATTCTTATTAAGGATTCGATATTATCCCTACCGGATGTTGAATAAATGTTCCAATAGTTTTTTAATTAACAAATCCTTCTAGAAGCTTCTGGATCCTTGAGAGATCATGTACCAAGTCACGTAGGCATCAAAAGGGCCCAGTTGCGTACGTGTTCATGGTGCCATTGTCATCCAGGATCAAGCTATATAATAAATCTATAATGATTCTAATATGATTTTGATATGATTTTGATATGATATAGAAATTATACATTTCTTGGATGATTATTAGATATGGTGGGTAAAAATTTCCCACAGGGAACATTAGATTGTTTAATTCTTAGTAAGTATTAAACAATTTTAAGTTTACGTAATTGAATGTACTAAAAATCATATCTCTGTTTCATTGACTTTTAGATGTGTCTCCTCATCGCCACGAAGCAGAACTACAAAATGGTCCGAGTAAGTGTCACCAACCCACTCTCTGAGAAAATCCTCCTTCGTCTGGGTTTTGTGGTCAGCGCCACATTCGACTTCTGCTCCCTGGAGGAAGGACTGATTGAGCCATCCCGCATGAACTGCAAGCACTTAAAAACTATGACTAAACGTTTGTCACCGACATCAAACCTATAGCCTAAATGCAGCACGCAATGAGGGTTTTTCCCAAGTCTACTGTGTAACAAATATATAAACACAATTTTTTTCCAGTTGCTGGAAAACATGGGTTCAGGGAAGGGAAATTATTCGTTAACAAGGCTTTTGGAATTCAATAATAATGTAAAAAAAAAAGGCAAGACAGAAAAGGATGGTCAGACTACATATTTCTGGACTGCTAAAAATCCTATAATTCAGTAGTACACAGGAGATTGCTATTCAAACTTGCGAGGCAGGTGCGAATAAACGGAAAAGCCCTACCATGGGGTCTGGAAAACAACCTGCCTCAGACCAATTTCATTCTATCTACCGGTCGACCCCAAAGATGCATCTACAAATGCAGATGGGTCGACAAAGATGTCGACCCCAAAGATGCAGTTTTAACATTCAGTCCATGCAAAACAAAACTTTTCTCATATATAAATTAATATTAATATATATTAGCATATTGTACATATTTAGGCACTGGTTACGTTAGGTTAAGTGCTTAGGTTCTGTTTCGATTATTTGTATTTGTAGTACGTGGGTGAAGCATTTGCAGCGTTGTGGGTTCGAACAAAATTCGTCTGTGAAGCACTTGTTCTGCAAGTGTTCGAATGAAATCAGTTGTGAGTCGTTTGTAAACCGTTTTTCATTCATAAACAGGGGGTTGGCGGGTGCATGGAATCACTTTTGGGTCTTTGTTTGGAGGACGGGCTGTTTATAGCATTGTGGATCAAACAAAAGTTTTCAGCGAAGCATTAGTTTCGGATGTGCTCGGATATCATGAGTTGAGTCGTGTGTAAACCCTTTTTCATTCATTAACAGGGGGTCTAGCAGATGCTTGGAATGACTTTGGGTCTTTGTTTAGAGGACGGGCTGCTGGAACGATCTAACCGGAAAGAGCCAAAGAGTAACACTCAGGGGTGAGAAGTCAGATTGGTGAACAGTATCGAGTGGAATACCTCAAGGATCGGTGCTGAGACCAGTTCTATTTCTAATTAACGTGAACGACATGTCTTCCTGAGTAGAGTCTTCTATGTCGATGTTCGCGGATGACAAAAATTATGAGAAGATTTTTGACAGATGAGGATTTAAGGATTCTCCAAGAGAACTTGAATAGATTGCAGAGATGGTCAGATAAATGGCTACTGGAGTTCAACACTAGCAAAGGTAAATTTATGGAAATAGGTTTACAGGACAGGGGACCAAAAGGGACAGTACACAATGAAGGGAACCTACCTGCATGTGACAGTTCGAGAGACCAAAGAGTGGATGTAACACCTAATCTAACTCCTGAGACACATATAAATTGGATAATGACAGCAGCATTCTTTATGCTGGCAAAGTTAGAACATCAATCAGAAACCTAAGTAAGAAGGCATTTTGGGCGTTTTACACTGCCTATGTGAATCCAGTCTTAGAGTATGCTGCCCCATCATGGAGCCACCACCGGAAGAAACACCTAAGGAAACTGGAAAATGTTCAGAATTTTACGACAGGCTCGTCCCAGAGTTGCCAGGGATGGGATATGAAGAGCGACTGAAGGAAGTAAAACTGACGACACTGCAAAGGAGCCGGGGGATATGATAGAAACATAAAATACTTCGGGAGATTGACAGTGGAAATTGACGATATGTTAACACTGAATACTAAGAGAAAAAGGGGACATGGATGGAAGCTGGAAACTCAGATGAATCATAGAGATGTTAGGAAGTTTACTTTTAGTGTGAGAGAATTGGAAAAATGGAATAAGCTTATGAACAGAGTGTGGAACCAAGCATTTTTCTTAATTTTAAAACTAGATATGATAGGGACATAGGAGTCATTGCTTTAAACAACCAACGGCTAGAAAGGTGGGAGCCAAGAGTCAATGGTCAATCTTGCTGGTACAAATATGTGAGTACATATACACACACACACGCATACACTCATTCATACTCACACGCACACAGATACACCAATTTTGTGGGACCAAAATTGGAATATTCCGCATATGTATGGTACCCAAATCACAAGAGGCACATCAATAAACAGGAAAAGGTGCCACCGCATGCTACAAAATGGCTTCCAGAACTGAAAAAACAAGAGTTACACGGAGAGACTAGAGGCGTTAAACATGCCCAACCCAGAAGATACAAGAAAAAGAGATGATATGATCACCACTTACAAAATTCTAAGAGGAATCTACCAAACTGACAAAGAAGATTTCCATAAACCAACAACTTCATGAACAAGAGGACACAGATTCAAGCTATAGAAATAAAGGTACAAAAGAAATATAAGAAAGCCTTGTCTTTTGCAAACAGACTAGTAGACGGTTGTAACAAACTAAGTGAGAAGGTGGTGGCCAAAACCGTCAAAACTTTCAAGGCGTTATACGACATGGATTACTGGGAAAAGGGATACCACGAGCTTAGCTCTCATCCTGTAACTATACTTAGGTAATTTTATACACACACACACACACACACACACACACACACACACACACACACACACACACACACACACACACACACACACACACACACACATACACACACACACACACACACACACACACACACACACACACACACACACACACACACACACACACACACACACACACACACACACACACACACACACACACACACACACACACACACACACACACACACACACACACACACACACACACACACACACACACACACACACACACACACACACACACACACACACACACACACACAGTCACTTATGTCACTTATGTCACTTCTTAATTTTACTTCACTTCTTCACTTATGTCACTTATGACGGGAGAATTGCCCAGTTGCTGGAAGGAGGCAAATGTCGTACCGATTTTCAAAAAGGGTGATAGGGAGGAGGCACTTAACTACAGACCCGTATCACTGACAAGCATCCCCTGCAAAATTCTTGAAAGAATAATTAGGCTAAGACTTGTTGAGCACCTGGAGAGCATTGGGTTTGTAAACAAGCACCAACATGGGTTCTGGACAGGGAAATCATGCCTAACAAACCTTTTAGAATTCTATGATAAAGTAACAAGGATAAGGCAGGACAGAGAAGGCTGGGCAGACTGCATATTTCTTGACTGCCAAAAGGCCTTTGATACGGTACCGCACATGAGACTGCTATACAAACTTGAGAGGTAGGCAGGAGTAAGCGGAAAGGCCCTAGTATGGGTGAAGAACTACCTAACAGGAAGGAGCCAGAGGGTAATGGTAAGGGGCGAAAAGTCGGACTGGCGAACAGTAACAAGTGGAGTACCTCAAGGATCGGTGCTGGGACCAATCCTCTTTCTAATTTACGTAAATGATATGTTTACAGGAGTGGAATCATACATGTCAATGTTTGCAGATGACGCAAAATTAATGAGAAGAGTTGTGACAGACGAGGATTGTAGGATCCTCCAAGAGGACTTAAACAGGCTGCAGAGATGGTCAGGGAAATGGCTACTGGAGTTTAACACCAGTAAATGTAAAGTTATGGAAATGGGATCAGGTGACAGGAGACCAAAGGGACAGTACACAATGAAGAGGAACAGCCTACCTGTAACGATTCGAGAAAGAGACCTGGGAGTGGATGTGACACCTAATCTAACTCCTGAGGCACATATAAATAGGATAACGACAGCAGCGTACTCTACACTGGCGAAAATTAGAACTTCATTCAGAAACCTAAATGAGGAAGCTTTTAGGGCGCTTTACACTGCCTACGTGAGACCCGTCTTAGAGTATGCCGCGCCATCATGGAGCCCCCACCTGAAGAAACACATAAAGAAACTGGAGAAGGTTCAGAGGTTTGCGACGAGGCTTGTCCCAGAGTTACGAGGGATGGGATATGAAGAGCGGCTGAAGGAACTGAACCTAACGACACTAGAGAAAAGAAGGGAGAGAGGAGATATGATAGGGACATATAAAATACTCAGGGGAATTGATAAAGTGGAAATAGATGAAATGTTCACACGTAATAATAACAGAACGAGGGGACATGGGTGGAAACTGGAAACTCAGATGAGTCACAGAGATGTTAGGAAGTTTTCTTTTAGCGTGAGAGTAGTAGAAAAATGGAATGCACTTGGGGAACAGGTTGTGGAAGCAAATACTATTCATACTTTTAAAACTAGGTATGATAGGGAAATGGGACAGGAGTCATTGCTGTAAACAACCGATAGCTAGAAAGGCGGGATCCAAGAGTCAATGCTCGATCCTGCAAGCACATATAGGTGAGTACATATAGGTGAGTACACACACACACACACACACACACACACACACACACACACACACACACACACACACACACACACACACACACACACACACACACACACACACACACACACACACACACACACACACACACACACACACACACACACACACACACACACACACACACACACACACACACACACACACACACACACACACACACACACACACACACACACACACACACACACACACACACACACACACACACACACACACACACACACACACACACACACACACACACACACACACACACACACACACACACACACACACACACACACACACACACACACACACACACACACACACACACACACACACACACACACACACACACACACACACACACACACACACACACACACACACACACACACACACACACACACACACACACACACACACACACACACACACACACACACACACACACACACACACACACACACACACACACACACACACACACACACACACACACACACACACACACACACACACACACACACACACACACACACACACACACACACACACACACACACACACACACACACACACACACACACACACACACACACACACACACACACACACACACACACACACACACACACACACACACACACACACACACACACACACACACACACACACACACACACACACACACACACACACACACCACACACACACACACACACACACACACACACACACACACACACACACACACACACACACACACACACACACACACACACACACACACACACACACACACACACACACACACACACACACACACACACACACACACACACACACACACACACACACACACACACACACACACACACACACACACACACACACACACACACACACACACACACACACACACACACACACACACACACACACACACACACACACACACACACACACACACACACACACACACACACACACACACACACACACACACACACACACACACACACACACACACACACACACACACACACACACACACACACACACACACACACACACACACACACACACACACACACACACACACACACACACACACACACACACACACACACACACACACACACACACACACACACACACACACACACACACACACACACACACACACACACACACACACACACACACACACACACACACACACACACACACACACACACACACACACACACACACACACACACACACACACCCCACCAAACAGTAGAAGACCCAGGCAGGAGTATGATGACAACAACAAAGCATGTATAGATGAACTGCAGAAGGCAGCAACACTAGCCCACAGAATGAGAGCGAAGCTGCTGATCATGGGGGACCTAAATCATGGAGAGATAAATTGGGAATCAAGGAATCCCCATGGAGGGGACGAAACGTGGGGAGCAAAATTAGTAGATGTTATAGACAGGAATTTCCTGACACAACATGTGAAGGAAGACACAAGGGAAAGAGGAGGAGATGCACCGAGCCTATTAGACCTGATTTTCACCCAGAACGTAGAAGATATCGAGAATTTAGAGCATGAAATACCTCTAGGGGCCAGTGACCATTGTGTCCTAGTCTTTGACTACATGATGGAATTCAAACTTATGACCATGGGACAAGAGATCTGGGAAAGGAGAGCTGACTACAGGAAAGGGGACTATATGAGGATGAGGGACTATCTGGGTGAAGTGCAGTGGGAGGAAGAAATTAGAGGAAAAACAGTCCAAGATATGATGGACCTAGTCATACAGAAATGCCAGGAGGCCGAAGAGAGATTTATAC